>NW_027181810.1:2500-5000 GCF_029961685.1 Aristolochia californica
TAGGCATTTTGCAGGCCAGCACCGGCGGATGCACGGGTCAAGCGGGACGGGACGAGCGCAGGGCTTGCTTTTGGCGGCACACGAAAACACGAACCCGAAAAAGGCGAAAAAGGGACATACACACTGGCGACACGCACGCCCGTTTCGCCTGCCACCCGTGCACACTCGCCTGGGCTGCTGGTCACGTGCGTCGCTCACAGGCATTTTGCAGGCCAGCACCGGCGGATGCACGGGTCAAGCGGGACGGGACGAGCGCAGGGCTTGCTTTTGGCGGCACACGAAAACACGAACCCGAAAAAGGCGAAAAAGGGACACACGGACAGGCGACACGAAAAAAAAGGGGTCGCCCTACCTAGGTGGGCGCAAAAACCCCGTCGGCCAGGAGGTTTCGCCAAAGTGTCTGTACTGTCACACAGGGTCAATAGCACGGGCATGGCCGGCCGCCGCACGTGCAGCGGCTTACGGACGCACGGTTCGGCGGCACAGGTGCCTGGCGGCTTTAGCACCTTGGGGTGGACAGGCCTGGCGGCAAGGGGGGCTAGGCACCTTGCTGCCAGCCGGCAATGGTGCACGGGGCGGGGCGCCACACAAACACGAAAGAGGGACAAGAGCGGGGCGATGGTCCACAGAGACGAGCCATGCACGGGGCCCGTGATCGCCGACACACGCGAACGCGGACGCGGACAAGGACAAGGACGCGACGCGCGGCGCGCGTGCGAGGTCAAGAGGGGCGCGCGCACGAAAACGCGAAAAAAGGGGCTAGCGGCCGAGAAACGCGAAAAAAACCGGGTCACCTACCTAGCCGAACGCCTAAAATCGCTTCGGGCAGGAGGTTTCGCCAAAGTGTCTGTACTGTCACACGGTCCGTACGGGCGCAACCCCATCGCGCGCCAGCACCCCTTCCTGGGGGCGCCCGCCCGCCAGGCGCCTGGCGCCCCACGCGCGCGCGCCCGGCGCCTGGCGCCTTGCCCCCCACGCGCGCCCGGCGCCTGGCGCCTGGCGCCTCGCCCCCCACGCGCGCGCCCGGCGCCTGGCGCCTTGCCCCCCACGCGCGCCCGGCGCCTGGCGCCTGGCGCCTCGCCCCCCACGCGCGCGCGCGCGTGGCGCCTTGCGCCTCGCCCCCCACGCGCGCGCGCGCGTGGCGCCTTGCGCCTGGCGCCTTGCCTCCGCGCGTGCCTGGCGCCTGGCGCCTTGCCCCCCACGCGCCTGGGCGCCTCTTTTCCGCCTGGGCGCCCTGGCACCTTTCCGCCTGGGCGCCTGTTTTCCGCCTTGGCGCCCTGGCGCCTTTTCGCGTGGGCGCCTCTTTTCCGCCTGGGCGCCATGGCGCCTTTCGGCCTGGGCGACTCTTTTTCGCCTGGGCACCTCTTTTCCGCCTGGGCGCCTCTTTTCCGCCTGGCCAGGGCGCCTCTTTTCCGCCTGGGCGCCATGGCGCCTTTCTGCCTGGGCGCCTCTTTTTCGCCTGGGCGCCTCTTTTCTGCCTGGGCGCCCTGGCGCCTTTTCGCCTGGGCGCCTCTTTCCCACCTGGGCGCCCTGGCGCCTCTTCGCCTGGGCGCCCTGGCGCCTTTTCGCCTGGGCGCCTCTTTTGGCGCCTGGGCGCCTACGCCAGGGCGCCTCTTTTCCGCCTGGGCGCCTCTTTTTCGCCTGGGCGCCTCTTTTCCGCCTGGGTGCCCTGGCGCCATTCCGCCTGGGCGCCTCTTTTCCGCCTGGGCGCCCTGGCGCCTTTTCGCCTGGGTGCCTCTTTTGGCGCCTGGGCGCCTACGCCAGGGCGCCTCTTTTCCGCCAGGGCGCCTCTTTTTCGCCTGGGCGCCTCTTTTCCGCCTGGGCGCCCTGGCGCCTTTTCGCCTGGCGCCTCTTTTGGCGCCTGGGCGCCTACGCCAGGGCGCCTCTTTTCCGCCTGGGCGCCTCTTTTCCGCCTGGGTGCCCTGGCGCCATTCCGCCTGGGCGCCTCTTTTCCGCCTGGGCGCCCTGGCGCCTTTTCGCCTGGGTGCCTCTTTTGGCGCATGGGCGCCTACGCCAGGGCGCCTCTTTTCCGCCTGGGCGCCCTGGCGCCTTTCCGCCTGGGCGCCTCTTTTTCGCCTGGGCGCCTCTTTTCCGCCTGGGCGCCCTGGCGCCATTCCGCCTGGGCGCCTCTTTTCCGCCTGGGCGCCCTGGCGCCTTTTCGCCTGGCGCCTCTTTTGGCGCCTGGGCGCCTACGCCAGGGCGCCTCTTTTCCGCCTGGGCGCCTCTTTTTCGCCTGGGCGCCTCTTTTCCGCCTGGGCGCCCTGGCGCCATTCCGCCTGGGCGCCTCTTTTCCGCCTGGGCGCCCTGGCGCCTTTTCGCCTGGCGCCTCTTTTGGCGCCTGGGCGCGTACGCCAGGGCGCCTCTTTTCCGCCTGGGCGCCCTGGCGCCTTTCCGCCTGGGCGCCTCTTTTTCGCCTGGGCGCCTCTTTTTCGCCTGGGCGCCTCGTTTCCGCCTGGGCGCCTCTTTTCCGCCTGGGCGCCCTGGCGCCTTTTCGCCTGGG
>NW_027181810.1:45000-48424 GCF_029961685.1 Aristolochia californica
CACTCGCCTGGGCAGCTGGTCACATGCGTCGCTCACAGGCATTTTGCAGGCCAGCACCGGCGGATGCACGGGTCAAGCGGGACGGGACGAGCGCAAGGCTTGCTTTTGGTGGCACACGAAAACACGAACCCGAAAAAGGGACATACGCACTGGCGACACGCGCGCCCGTTTCGCCTGCCACCCATGCACACTCGCCTGGGCTGCTGGTCACATGCGTCGCTCATAGGCATTTTGCAGGCCAGCACCGGCGGATGCACGGGTCAAGCGGGACGGGACGAGCGCAGGGCTTGCTTTTGGCGGCACACGAAAACACGAACCCGAAAAAGGCGAAAAAGGGACATACACACTGGCGACACGCACGCCCGTTTCGCCTGCCACCCGTGCACACTCGCCTGGGCTGCTGGTCACGTGCGTCGCTCACAGGCATTTTGCAGGCCAGCACCGGCGGATGCACGGGTCAAGCGGGACGGGACGAGCGCAGGGCTTGCTTTTGGCGGCACACGAAAACACGAACCCGAAAAAGGCGAAAAAGGGACACACGGACAGGCGACACGAAAAAAAAGGGGTCGCCCTACCTAGGTGGGCGCAAAAACCCCGTCGGCCAGGAGGTTTCGCCAAAGTGTCTGTACTGTCACACAGGGTCAATAGCACGGGCATGGCCGGCCGCCGCACGTGCAGCGGCTTACGGACGCACGGTTCGGCGGCACAGGTGCCTGGCGGCTTTAGCACCTTGGGGTGGACAGGCCTGGCGGCAAGGGGGGCTAGGCACCTTGCTGCCAGCCGGCAATGGTGCACGGGGCGGGGCGCCACACAAACACGAAAGAGGGACAAGAGCGGGGCGATGGTCCACAGAGACGAGCCATGCACGGGGCCCGTGATCGCCGACACACGCGAACGCGGACGCGGACAAGGACAAGGACGCGACGCGCGGCGCGCGTGCGAGGTCAAGAGGGGCGCGCGCACGAAAACGCGAAAAAAGGGGCTAGCGGCCGAGAAACGCGAAAAAAACCGGGTCACCTACCTAGCCGAACGCCTAAAATCGCTTCGGGCAGGAGGTTTCGCCAAAGTGTCTGTACTGTCACACGGTCCGTACGGGCGCAACCCCATCGCGCGCCAGCACCCCTTCCTGGGGGCGCCCGCCCGCCAGGCGCCTGGCGCCCCACGCGCGCGCGCCCGGCGCCTGGCGCCTTGCCCCCCACGCGCGCCCGGCGCCTGGCGCCTGGCGCCTCGCCCCCCACGCGCGCGCCCGGCGCCTGGCGCCTTGCCCCCCACGCGCGCCCGGCGCCTGGCGCCTGGCGCCTCGCCCCCCACGCGCGCGCGCGCGTGGCGCCTTGCGCCTCGCCCCCCACGCGCGCGCGCGCGTGGCGCCTTGCGCCTGGCGCCTTGCCTCCGCGCGTGCCTGGCGCCTGGCGCCTTGCCCCCCACGCGCCTGGGCGCCTCTTTTCCGCCTGGGCGCCCTGGCACCTTTCCGCCTGGGCGCCTGTTTTCCGCCTTGGCGCCCTGGCGCCTTTTCGCGTGGGCGCCTCTTTTCCGCCTGGGCGCCATGGCGCCTTTCGGCCTGGGCGACTCTTTTTCGCCTGGGCACCTCTTTTCCGCCTGGGCGCCTCTTTTCCGCCTGGCCAGGGCGCCTCTTTTCCGCCTGGGCGCCATGGCGCCTTTCTGCCTGGGCGCCTCTTTTTCGCCTGGGCGCCTCTTTTCTGCCTGGGCGCCCTGGCGCCTTTTCGCCTGGGCGCCTCTTTCCCACCTGGGCGCCCTGGCGCCTCTTCGCCTGGGCGCCCTGGCGCCTTTTCGCCTGGGCGCCTCTTTTGGCGCCTGGGCGCCTACGCCAGGGCGCCTCTTTTCCGCCTGGGCGCCTCTTTTTCGCCTGGGCGCCTCTTTTCCGCCTGGGTGCCCTGGCGCCATTCCGCCTGGGCGCCTCTTTTCCGCCTGGGCGCCCTGGCGCCTTTTCGCCTGGGTGCCTCTTTTGGCGCCTGGGCGCCTACGCCAGGGCGCCTCTTTTCCGCCAGGGCGCCTCTTTTTCGCCTGGGCGCCTCTTTTCCGCCTGGGCGCCCTGGCGCCTTTTCGCCTGGCGCCTCTTTTGGCGCCTGGGCGCCTACGCCAGGGCGCCTCTTTTCCGCCTGGGCGCCTCTTTTCCGCCTGGGTGCCCTGGCGCCATTCCGCCTGGGCGCCTCTTTTCCGCCTGGGCGCCCTGGCGCCTTTTCGCCTGGGTGCCTCTTTTGGCGCATGGGCGCCTACGCCAGGGCGCCTCTTTTCCGCCTGGGCGCCCTGGCGCCTTTCCGCCTGGGCGCCTCTTTTTCGCCTGGGCGCCTCTTTTCCGCCTGGGCGCCTCTTTTCCGCCTGGGCGCCCTGGCGCCTTTTCGCCTGGCGCCTCTTTTGGCGCCTGGGCGCCTACGCCAGGGCGCCTCTTTTCCGCCTGGGCGCCTCTTTTTCGCCTGGGCGCCTCTTTTCCGCCTGGGCGCCCTGGCGCCATTCCGCCTGGGCGCCTCTTTTCCGCCTGGGCGCCCTGGCGCCTTTTCGCCTGGCGCCTCTTTTGGCGCCTGGGCGCGTACGCCAGGGCGCCTCTTTTCCGCCTGGGCGCCCTGGCGCCTTTCCGCCTGGGCGCCTCTTTTTCGCCTGGGCGCCTCTTTTTCGCCTGGGCGCCTCGTTTCCGCCTGGGCGCCTCTTTTCCGCCTGGGCGCCCTGGCGCCTTTTCGCCTGGGCGCCTCTTTTCCGCCTGGGCGCGTCTTTTCCGCCTGGGCGCCCTGGCGCCTTTTCGCCTGGGCGTCCTGGCGCCTGTGCGCCCTGGTGCCTTTTCGCCTGGGCGTCTTGGCGCCTTTTCGCCCGGGCGCCTGTACGATTGTTCGCATGTGCGCTTGGGCGCCTGTTCGACTCTTTGCATGTGCGTTTTGGCTGCCTGGGAGCATCACTGCTCGGGCGCAAGGGGCCTTCGGGTTATGGGGCTCCCGGGTCGAGTTTTTCCTCGGGACCAAGCGTCACATTTCATGGGTTTGCGTCGTCGTTCCTTCGTGGCCTGGCCCCCGTTTTAGGCGTTGAAGGAGGCGTCGGCGAGGCGACTCGTCGCAGTGGCAGGCGAAGGTGGACGGGTAGGGTCGGAGGGGCAGCGGATGGCTTCTTGTGGAGGCGGCCGTGCGTCGGGTGCCGCTTCCTCGCCATCGCAGGGATGCCGATGGCCTCCACGCTGCAAGACGTGTAAGGCCGGATCGACTCATCCAGTCCCCATTTAAATGGGATTTACACAAGGTAAAAGCACTTGCCTTTCGTTGGTTACTTAGGGGCATCCCAAACACTTCCGCATCGAAAGATGGATTTCAAATCAAGTTCCGAATTGGTGCTCTGCCAAAGGGAGTGGCGATGATGCCATACTCAAAAATGGGAAGGGACTCATAAAACGGCCTAGGCAAATAGAGCTTTTTGACGTCCGGGC
>NW_027181811.1:0-47587 GCF_029961685.1 Aristolochia californica
CATTTTGGATGTCCAAATTTTCTTTTTTCAGATCCAAACTTGAGTTTCCACCCTCCCATTTTTCCTCGTAAACAAAAAAGGATATAAGATCGCAACAAAATGAAAATTTTAGAGTTCATGTGTGCAAAAGAATTTGAAAACTATAATAAATAGAAAATTATTTCACGCACTAAAAATGAACCCCAAAATCCATGTTTGGGAAATTCCACTAGTACAACCCCCTAATAATAGCTTGGTGGAATTTTGTAGGAAAGGGACTTCTAACTGATCCCAACATGCTTTAAGTGTGGTGGTGTGTGCATGCCACAAGCATGTTGAGGATGCAAGTGGCCTAGTGGCCCAAAAATTAGGGGGAGTAGAAAAAGTTAAATTCTCAAGTGGGTTCACTTTTTGCCTATCCTTAAAAATCACAGATACTTTTTTGGAATTATCTCTCTCAGCATTTTGGATGTCCAAATTTTCTTTTTTCAGATCCAAACTTGAGTTTCCACCCTCCCATTTTTCCTCGTAAACAAAAAAGGATATAAGATCGCAACAAAATGAAAATTTTAGAGTTCATGTGTGCAAAAGAATTTGAAAACTATAATAAATAGAAAATTATTTCACGCACTAAAAATGAACCCCAAAATCCATGTTTGGGAAATTCCACTAGTACAACCCCCTAATAATAGCTTGGTGGAATTTTGTAGGAAAGGGACTTCTAACTGATCCCAACATGCTTTAAGTGTGGTGGTGTGTGCATGCCACAAGCATGTTGAGGATGCAAGTGGCCTAGTGGCCCAAAAATTAGGGGGAGTAGAAAAAGTTAAATTCTCAAGTGGGTTCACTTTTTGCCTATCCTTAAAAATCACAGATACTTTTTTGGAATTATCTCTCTCAGCATTTTGGATGTCCAAATTTTCTTTTTTCAGATCCAAACTTGAGTTTCCACCCTCCCATTTTTCCTCGTAAACAAAAAAGGATATAAGATCGCAACAAAATGAAAATTTTAGAGTTCATGTGTGCAAAAGAATTTGAAAACTATAATAAATAGAAAATTATTTCACGCACTAAAAATGAACCCCAAAATCCATGTTTGGGAAATTCCACTAGTACAACCCCCTAATAATAGCTTGGTGGAATTTTGTAGGAAAGGGACTTCTAACTGATCCCAACATGCTTTAAGTGTGGTGGTGTGTGCATGCCACAAGCATGTTGAGGATGCAAGTGGCCTAGTGGCCCAAAAATTAGGGGGAGTAGAAAAAGTTAAATTCTCAAGTGGGTTCACTTTTTGCCTATCCTTAAAAATCACAGATACTTTTTTGGAATTATCTCTCTCAGCATTTTGGATGTCCAAATTTTCTTTTTTCAGATCCAAACTTGAGTTTCCACCCTCCCATTTTTCCTCGTAAACAAAAAAGGATATAAGATCGCAACAAAATGAAAATTTTAGAGTTCATGTGTGCAAAAGAATTTGAAAACTATAATAAATAGAAAATTATTTCACGCACTAAAAATGAACCCCAAAATCCATGTTTGGGAAATTCCACTAGTACAACCCCCTAATAATAGCTTGGTGGAATTTTGTAGGAAAGGGACTTCTAACTGATCCCAACATGCTTTAAGTGTGGTGGTGTGTGCATGCCACAAGCATGTTGAGGATGCAAGTGGCCTAGTGGCCCAAAAATTAGGGGGAGTAGAAAAAGTTAAATTCTCAAGTGGGTTCACTTTTTGCCTATCCTTAAAAATCACAGATACTTTTTTGGAATTATCTCTCTCAGCATTTTGGATGTCCAAATTTTCTTTTTTCAGATCCAAACTTGAGTTTCCACCCTCCCATTTTTCCTCGTAAACAAAAAAGGATATAAGATCGCAACAAAATGAAAATTTTAGAGTTCATGTGTGCAAAAGAATTTGAAAACTATAATAAATAGAAAATTATTTCACGCACTAAAAATGAACCCCAAAATCCATGTTTGGGAAATTCCACTAGTACAACCCCCTAATAATAGCTTGGTGGAATTTTGTAGGAAAGGGACTTCTAACTGATCCCAACATGCTTTAAGTGTGGTGGTGTGTGCATGCCACAAGCATGTTGAGGATGCAAGTGGCCTAGTGGCCCAAAAATTAGGGGGAGTAGAAAAAGTTAAATTCTCAAGTGGGTTCACTTTTTGCCTATCCTTAAAAATCACAGATACTTTTTTGGAATTATCTCTCTCAGCATTTTGGATGTCCAAATTTTCTTTTTTCAGATCCAAACTTGAGTTTCCACCCTCCCATTTTTCCTCGTAAACAAAAAAGGATATAAGATCGCAACAAAATGAAAATTTTAGAGTTCATGTGTGCAAAAGAATTTGAAAACTATAATAAATAGAAAATTATTTCACGCACTAAAAATGAACCCCAAAATCCATGTTTGGGAAATTCCACTAGTACAACCCCCTAATAATAGCTTGGTGGAATTTTGTAGGAAAGGGACTTCTAACTGATCCCAACATGCTTTAAGTGTGGTGGTGTGTGCATGCCACAAGCATGTTGAGGATGCAAGTGGCCTAGTGGCCCAAAAATTAGGGGGAGTAGAAAAAGTTAAATTCTCAAGTGGGTTCACTTTTTGCCTATCCTTAAAAATCACAGATACTTTTTTGGAATTATCTCTCTCAGCATTTTGGATGTCCAAATTTTCTTTTTTCAGATCCAAACTTGAGTTTCCACCCTCCCATTTTTCCTCGTAAACAAAAAAGGATATAAGATCGCAACAAAATGAAAATTTTAGAGTTCATGTGTGCAAAAGAATTTGAAAACTATAATAAATAGAAAATTATTTCACGCACTAAAAATGAACCCCAAAATCCATGTTTGGGAAATTCCACTAGTACAACCCCCTAATAATAGCTTGGTGGAATTTTGTAGGAAAGGGACTTCTAACTGATCCCAACATGCTTTAAGTGTGGTGGTGTGTGCATGCCACAAGCATGTTGAGGATGCAAGTGGCCTAGTGGCCCAAAAATTAGGGGGAGTAGAAAAAGTTAAATTCTCAAGTGGGTTCACTTTTTGCCTATCCTTAAAAATCACAGATACTTTTTTGGAATTATCTCTCTCAGCATTTTGGATGTCCAAATTTTCTTTTTTCAGATCCAAACTTGAGTTTCCACCCTCCCATTTTTCCTCGTAAACAAAAAAGGATATAAGATCGCAACAAAATGAAAATTTTAGAGTTCATGTGTGCAAAAGAATTTGAAAACTATAATAAATAGAAAATTATTTCACGCACTAAAAATGAACCCCAAAATCCATGTTTGGGAAATTCCACTAGTACAACCCCCTAATAATAGCTTGGTGGAATTTTGTAGGAAAGGGACTTCTAACTGATCCCAACATGCTTTAAGTGTGGTGGTGTGTGCATGCCACAAGCATGTTGAGGATGCAAGTGGCCTAGTGGCCCAAAAATTAGGGGGAGTAGAAAAAGTTAAATTCTCAAGTGGGTTCACTTTTTGCCCAGATACTTTTTTGGAATTATCTCTCTCAGCATTTTGGATGTCCAAATTTTCTTTTTTCAGATCCAAACTTGAGTTTCCACCCTCCCATTTTTCCTCGTAAACAAAAAAGGATATAAGATCGCAACAAAATGAAAATTTTAGAGTTCATGTGTGTGCAAAAGAATTTGAAAACTATAATAAATAGAAAATTATTTCACGCACTAAAAATGAACCCCAAAATCCATGTTTGGGAAATTCCACTAGTACAACCCCCTAATAATAGCTTGGTGGAATTTTGTAGGAAAGGGACTTCTAACTGATCCCAACATGCTTTAAGTGTGGTGGTGTGTGCATGCCACAAGCATGTTGAGGATGCAAGTGGCCTAGTGGCCCAAAAATTAGGGGGAGTAGAAAAAGTTAAATTCTCAAGTGGGTTCACTTTTTGCCTATCCTTAAAAATCACAGATACTTTTTTGGAATTATCTCTCTCAGCATTTTGGATGTCCAAATTTTCTTTTTTCAGATCCAAACTTGAGTTTCCACCCTCCCATTTTTCCTCGTAAACAAAAAAGGATATAAGATCGCAACAAAATGAAAATTTTAGAGTTCATGTGTGTGCAAAAGAATTTGAAAACTATAATAAATAGAAAATTATTTCACGCACTAAAAATGAACCCCAAAATCCATGTTTGGGAAATTCCACTAGTACAACCCCCTAATAATAGCTTGGTGGAATTTTGTAGGAAAGGGACTTCTAACTGATCCCAACATGCTTTAAGTGTGGTGGTGTGTGCATGCCACAAGCATGTTGAGGATGCAAGTGGCCTAGTGGCCCAAAAATTAGGGGGAGTAGAAAAAGTTAAATTCTCAAGTGGGTTCACTTTTTGCCTATCCTTAAAAATCACAGATACTTTTTTGGAATTATCTCTCTCAGCATTTTGGATGTCCAAATTTTCTTTTTTCAGATCCAAACTTGAGTTTCCACCCTCCCATTTTTCCTCGTAAACAAAAAAGGATATAAGATCGCAACAAAATGAAAATTTTAGAGTTCATGTGTGTGCAAAAGAATTTGAAAACTATAATAAATAGAAAATTATTTCACGCACTAAAAATGAACCCCAAAATCCATGTTTGGGAAATTCCACTAGTACAACCCCCTAATAATAGCTTGGTGGAATTTTGTAGGAAAGGGACTTCTAACTGATCCCAACATGCTTTAAGTGTGGTGGTGTGTGCATGCCACAAGCATGTTGAGGATGCAAGTGGCCTAGTGGCCCAAAAATTAGGGGGAGTAGAAAAAGTTAAATTCTCAAGTGGGTTCACTTTTTGCCTATCCTTAAAAATCACAGATACTTTTTTGGAATTATCTCTCTCAGCATTTTGGATGTCCAAATTTTCTTTTTTCAGATCCAAACTTGAGTTTCCACCCTCCCATTTTTCCTCGTAAACAAAAAAGGATATAAGATCGCAACAAAATGAAAATTTTAGAGTTCATGTGTGTGCAAAAGAATTTGAAAACTATAATAAATAGAAAATTATTTCACGCACTAAAAATGAACCCCAAAATCCATGTTTGGGAAATTCCACTAGTACAACCCCCTAATAATAGCTTGGTGGAATTTTGTAGGAAAGGGACTTCTAACTGATCCCAACATGCTTTAAGTGTGGTGGTGTGTGCATGCCACAAGCATGTTGAGGATGCAAGTGGCCTAGTGGCCCAAAAATTAGGGGGAGTAGAAAAAGTTAAATTCTCAAGTGGGTTCACTTTTTGCCTATCCTTAAAAATCACAGATACTTTTTTGGAATTATCTCTCTCAGCATTTTGGATGTCCAAATTTTCTTTTTTCAGATCCAAACTTGAGTTTCCACCCTCCCATTTTTCCTCGTAAACAAAAAAGGATATAAGATCGCAACAAAATGAAAATTTTAGAGTTCATGTGTGTGCAAAAGAATTTGAAAACTATAATAAATAGAAAATTATTTCACGCACTAAAAATGAACCCCAAAATCCATGTTTGGGAAATTCCACTAGTACAACCCCCTAATAATAGCTTGGTGGAATTTTGTAGGAAAGGGACTTCTAACTGATCCCAACATGCTTTAAGTGTGGTGGTGTGTGCATGCCACAAGCATGTTGAGGATGCAAGTGGCCTAGTGGCCCAAAAATTAGGGGGAGTAGAAAAAGTTAAATTCTCAAGTGGGTTCACTTTTTGCCTATCCTTAAAAATCACAGATACTTTTTTGGAATTATCTCTCTCAGCATTTTGGATGTCCAAATTTTCTTTTTTCAGATCCAAACTTGAGTTTCCACCCTCCCATTTTTCCTCGTAAACAAAAAAGGATATAAGATCGCAACAAAATGAAAATTTTAGAGTTCATGTGTGTGCAAAAGAATTTGAAAACTATAATAAATAGAAAATTATTTCACGCACTAAAAATGAACCCCAAAATCCATGTTTGGGAAATTCCACTAGTACAACCCCCTAATAATAGCTTGGTGGAATTTTGTAGGAAAGGGACTTCTAACTGATCCCAACATGCTTTAAGTGTGGTGGTGTGTGCATGCCACAAGCATGTTGAGGATGCAAGTGGCCTAGTGGCCCAAAAATTAGGGGGAGTAGAAAAAGTTAAATTCTCAAGTGGGTTCACTTTTTGCCTATCCTTAAAAATCACAGATACTTTTTTGGAATTATCTCTCTCAGCATTTTGGATGTCCAAATTTTCTTTTTTCAGATCCAAACTTGAGTTTCCACCCTCCCATTTTTCCTCGTAAACAAAAAAGGATATAAGATCGCAACAAAATGAAAATTTTAGAGTTCATGTGTGTGCAAAAGAATTTGAAAACTATAATAAATAGAAAATTATTTCACGCACTAAAAATGAACCCCAAAATCCATGTTTGGGAAATTCCACTAGTACAACCCCCTAATAATAGCTTGGTGGAATTTTGTAGGAAAGGGACTTCTAACTGATCCCAACATGCTTTAAGTGTGGTGGTGTGTGCATGCCACAAGCATGTTGAGGATGCAAGTGGCCTAGTGGCCCAAAAATTAGGGGGAGTAGAAAAAGTTAAATTCTCAAGTGGGTTCACTTTTTGCCTATCCTTAAAAATCACAGATACTTTTTTGGAATTATCTCTCTCAGCATTTTGGATGTCCAAATTTTCTTTTTTCAGATCCAAACTTGAGTTTCCACCCTCCCATTTTTCCTCGTAAACAAAAAAGGATATAAGATCGCAACAAAATGAAAATTTTAGAGTTCATGTGTGTGCAAAAGAATTTGAAAACTATAATAAATAGAAAATTATTTCACGCACTAAAAATGAACCCCAAAATCCATGTTTGGGAAATTCCACTAGTACAACCCCCTAATAATAGCTTGGTGGAATTTTGTAGGAAAGGGACTTCTAACTGATCCCAACATGCTTTAAGTGTGGTGGTGTGTGCATGCCACAAGCATGTTGAGGATGCAAGTGGCCTAGTGGCCCAAAAATTAGGGGGAGTAGAAAAAGTTAAATTCTCAAGTGGGTTCACTTTTTGCCTATCCTTAAAAATCACAGATACTTTTTTGGAATTATCTCTCTCAGCATTTTGGATGTCCAAATTTTCTTTTTTCAGATCCAAACTTGAGTTTCCACCCTCCCATTTTTCCTCGTAAACAAAAAAGGATATAAGATCGCAACAAAATGAAAATTTTAGAGTTCATGTGTGTGCAAAAGAATTTGAAAACTATAATAAATAGAAAATTATTTCACGCACTAAAAATGAACCCCAAAATCCATGTTTGGGAAATTCCACTAGTACAACCCCCTAATAATAGCTTGGTGGAATTTTGTAGGAAAGGGACTTCTAACTGATCCCAACATGCTTTAAGTGTGGTGGTGTGTGCATGCCACAAGCATGTTGAGGATGCAAGTGGCCTAGTGGCCCAAAAATTAGGGGGAGTAGAAAAAGTTAAATTCTCAAGTGGGTTCACTTTTTGCCTATCCTTAAAAATCACAGATACTTTTTTGGAATTATCTCTCTCAGCATTTTGGATGTCCAAATTTTCTTTTTTCAGATCCAAACTTGAGTTTCCACCCTCCCATTTTTCCTCGTAAACAAAAAAGGATATAAGATCGCAACAAAATGAAAATTTTAGAGTTCATGTGTGTGCAAAAGAATTTGAAAACTATAATAAATAGAAAATTATTTCACGCACTAAAAATGAACCCCAAAATCCATGTTTGGGAAATTCCACTAGTACAACCCCCTAATAATAGCTTGGTGGAATTTTGTAGGAAAGGGACTTCTAACTGATCCCAACATGCTTTAAGTGTGGTGGTGTGTGCATGCCACAAGCATGTTGAGGATGCAAGTGGCCTAGTGGCCCAAAAATTAGGGGGAGTAGAAAAAGTTAAATTCTCAAGTGGGTTCACTTTTTGCCTATCCTTAAAAATCACAGATACTTTTTTGGAATTATCTCTCTCAGCATTTTGGATGTCCAAATTTTCTTTTTTCAGATCCAAACTTGAGTTTCCACCCTCCCATTTTTCCTCGTAAACAAAAAAGGATATAAGATCGCAACAAAATGAAAATTTTAGAGTTCATGTGTGTGCAAAAGAATTTGAAAACTATAATAAATAGAAAATTATTTCACGCACTAAAAATGAACCCCAAAATCCATGTTTGGGAAATTCCACTAGTACAACCCCCTAATAATAGCTTGGTGGAATTTTGTAGGAAAGGGACTTCTAACTGATCCCAACATGCTTTAAGTGTGGTGGTGTGTGCATGCCACAAGCATGTTGAGGATGCAAGTGGCCTAGTGGCCCAAAAATTAGGGGGAGTAGAAAAAGTTAAATTCTCAAGTGGGTTCACTTTTTGCCTATCCTTAAAAATCACAGATACTTTTTTGGAATTATCTCTCTCAGCATTTTGGATGTCCAAATTTTCTTTTTTCAGATCCAAACTTGAGTTTCCACCCTCCCATTTTTCCTCGTAAACAAAAAAGGATATAAGATCGCAACAAAATGAAAATTTTAGAGTTCATGTGTGTGCAAAAGAATTTGAAAACTATAATAAATAGAAAATTATTTCACGCACTAAAAATGAACCCCAAAATCCATGTTTGGGAAATTCCACTAGTACAACCCCCTAATAATAGCTTGGTGGAATTTTGTAGGAAAGGGACTTCTAACTGATCCCAACATGCTTTAAGTGTGGTGGTGTGTGCATGCCACAAGCATGTTGAGGATGCAAGTGGCCTAGTGGCCCAAAAATTAGGGGGAGTAGAAAAAGTTAAATTCTCAAGTGGGTTCACTTTTTGCCTATCCTTAAAAATCACAGATACTTTTTTGGAATTATCTCTCTCAGCATTTTGGATGTCCAAATTTTCTTTTTTCAGATCCAAACTTGAGTTTCCACCCTCCCATTTTTCCTCGTAAACAAAAAAGGATATAAGATCGCAACAAAATGAAAATTTTAGAGTTCATGTGTGTGCAAAAGAATTTGAAAACTATAATAAATAGAAAATTATTTCACGCACTAAAAATGAACCCCAAAATCCATGTTTGGGAAATTCCACTAGTACAACCCCCTAATAATAGCTTGGTGGAATTTTGTAGGAAAGGGACTTCTAACTGATCCCAACATGCTTTAAGTGTGGTGGTGTGTGCATGCCACAAGCATGTTGAGGATGCAAGTGGCCTAGTGGCCCAAAAATTAGGGGGAGTAGAAAAAGTTAAATTCTCAAGTGGGTTCACTTTTTGCCTATCCTTAAAAATCACAGATACTTTTTTGGAATTATCTCTCTCAGCATTTTGGATGTCCAAATTTTCTTTTTTCAGATCCAAACTTGAGTTTCCACCCTCCCATTTTTCCTCGTAAACAAAAAAGGATATAAGATCGCAACAAAATGAAAATTTTAGAGTTCATGTGTGTGCAAAAGAATTTGAAAACTATAATAAATAGAAAATTATTTCACGCACTAAAAATGAACCCCAAAATCCATGTTTGGGAAATTCCACTAGTACAACCCCCTAATAATAGCTTGGTGGAATTTTGTAGGAAAGGGACTTCTAACTGATCCCAACATGCTTTAAGTGTGGTGGTGTGTGCATGCCACAAGCATGTTGAGGATGCAAGTGGCCTAGTGGCCCAAAAATTAGGGGGAGTAGAAAAAGTTAAATTCTCAAGTGGGTTCACTTTTTGCCTATCCTTAAAAATCACAGATACTTTTTTGGAATTATCTCTCTCAGCATTTTGGATGTCCAAATTTTCTTTTTTCAGATCCAAACTTGAGTTTCCACCCTCCCATTTTTCCTCGTAAACAAAAAAGGATATAAGATCGCAACAAAATGAAAATTTTAGAGTTCATGTGTGTGCAAAAGAATTTGAAAACTATAATAAATAGAAAATTATTTCACGCACTAAAAATGAACCCCAAAATCCATGTTTGGGAAATTCCACTAGTACAACCCCCTAATAATAGCTTGGTGGAATTTTGTAGGAAAGGGACTTCTAACTGATCCCAACATGCTTTAAGTGTGGTGGTGTGTGCATGCCACAAGCATGTTGAGGATGCAAGTGGCCTAGTGGCCCAAAAATTAGGGGGAGTAGAAAAAGTTAAATTCTCAAGTGGGTTCACTTTTTGCCTATCCTTAAAAATCACAGATACTTTTTTGGAATTATCTCTCTCAGCATTTTGGATGTCCAAATTTTCTTTTTTCAGATCCAAACTTGAGTTTCCACCCTCCCATTTTTCCTCGTAAACAAAAAAGGATATAAGATCGCAACAAAATGAAAATTTTAGAGTTCATGTGTGTGCAAAAGAATTTGAAAACTATAATAAATAGAAAATTATTTCACGCACTAAAAATGAACCCCAAAATCCATGTTTGGGAAATTCCACTAGTACAACCCCCTAATAATAGCTTGGTGGAATTTTGTAGGAAAGGGACTTCTAACTGATCCCAACATGCTTTAAGTGTGGTGGTGTGTGCATGCCACAAGCATGTTGAGGATGCAAGTGGCCTAGTGGCCCAAAAATTAGGGGGAGTAGAAAAAGTTAAATTCTCAAGTGGGTTCACTTTTTGCCTATCCTTAAAAATCACAGATACTTTTTTGGAATTATCTCTCTCAGCATTTTGGATGTCCAAATTTTCTTTTTTCAGATCCAAACTTGAGTTTCCACCCTCCCATTTTTCCTCGTAAACAAAAAAGGATATAAGATCGCAACAAAATGAAAATTTTAGAGTTCATGTGTGTGCAAAAGAATTTGAAAACTATAATAAATAGAAAATTATTTCACGCACTAAAAATGAACCCCAAAATCCATGTTTGGGAAATTCCACTAGTACAACCCCCTAATAATAGCTTGGTGGAATTTTGTAGGAAAGGGACTTCTAACTGATCCCAACATGCTTTAAGTGTGGTGGTGTGTGCATGCCACAAGCATGTTGAGGATGCAAGTGGCCTAGTGGCCCAAAAATTAGGGGGAGTAGAAAAAGTTAAATTCTCAAGTGGGTTCACTTTTTGCCTATCCTTAAAAATCACAGATACTTTTTTGGAATTATCTCTCTCAGCATTTTGGATGTCCAAATTTTCTTTTTTCAGATCCAAACTTGAGTTTCCACCCTCCCATTTTTCCTCGTAAACAAAAAAGGATATAAGATCGCAACAAAATGAAAATTTTAGAGTTCATGTGTGTGCAAAAGAATTTGAAAACTATAATAAATAGAAAATTATTTCACGCACTAAAAATGAACCCCAAAATCCATGTTTGGGAAATTCCACTAGTACAACCCCCTAATAATAGCTTGGTGGAATTTTGTAGGAAAGGGACTTCTAACTGATCCCAACATGCTTTAAGTGTGGTGGTGTGTGCATGCCACAAGCATGTTGAGGATGCAAGTGGCCTAGTGGCCCAAAAATTAGGGGGAGTAGAAAAAGTTAAATTCTCAAGTGGGTTCACTTTTTGCCTATCCTTAAAAATCACAGATACTTTTTTGGAATTATCTCTCTCAGCATTTTGGATGTCCAAATTTTCTTTTTTCAGATCCAAACTTGAGTTTCCACCCTCCCATTTTTCCTCGTAAACAAAAAAGGATATAAGATCGCAACAAAATGAAAATTTTAGAGTTCATGTGTGTGCAAAAGAATTTGAAAACTATAATAAATAGAAAATTATTTCACGCACTAAAAATGAACCCCAAAATCCATGTTTGGGAAATTCCACTAGTACAACCCCCTAATAATAGCTTGGTGGAATTTTGTAGGAAAGGGACTTCTAACTGATCCCAACATGCTTTAAGTGTGGTGGTGTGTGCATGCCACAAGCATGTTGAGGATGCAAGTGGCCTAGTGGCCCAAAAATTAGGGGGAGTAGAAAAAGTTAAATTCTCAAGTGGGTTCACTTTTTGCCTATCCTTAAAAATCACAGATACTTTTTTGGAATTATCTCTCTCAGCATTTTGGATGTCCAAATTTTCTTTTTTCAGATCCAAACTTGAGTTTCCACCCTCCCATTTTTCCTCGTAAACAAAAAAGGATATAAGATCGCAACAAAATGAAAATTTTAGAGTTCATGTGTGTGCAAAAGAATTTGAAAACTATAATAAATAGAAAATTATTTCACGCACTAAAAATGAACCCCAAAATCCATGTTTGGGAAATTCCACTAGTACAACCCCCTAATAATAGCTTGGTGGAATTTTGTAGGAAAGGGACTTCTAACTGATCCCAACATGCTTTAAGTGTGGTGGTGTGTGCATGCCACAAGCATGTTGAGGATGCAAGTGGCCTAGTGGCCCAAAAATTAGGGGGAGTAGAAAAAGTTAAATTCTCAAGTGGGTTCACTTTTTGCCTATCCTTAAAAATCACAGATACTTTTTTGGAATTATCTCTCTCAGCATTTTGGATGTCCAAATTTTCTTTTTTCAGATCCAAACTTGAGTTTCCACCCTCCCATTTTTCCTCGTAAACAAAAAAGGATATAAGATCGCAACAAAATGAAAATTTTAGAGTTCATGTGTGTGCAAAAGAATTTGAAAACTATAATAAATAGAAAATTATTTCACGCACTAAAAATGAACCCCAAAATCCATGTTTGGGAAATTCCACTAGTACAACCCCCTAATAATAGCTTGGTGGAATTTTGTAGGAAAGGGACTTCTAACTGATCCCAACATGCTTTAAGTGTGGTGGTGTGTGCATGCCACAAGCATGTTGAGGATGCAAGTGGCCTAGTGGCCCAAAAATTAGGGGGAGTAGAAAAAGTTAAATTCTCAAGTGGGTTCACTTTTTGCCTATCCTTAAAAATCACAGATACTTTTTTGGAATTATCTCTCTCAGCATTTTGGATGTCCAAATTTTCTTTTTTCAGATCCAAACTTGAGTTTCCACCCTCCCATTTTTCCTCGTAAACAAAAAAGGATATAAGATCGCAACAAAATGAAAATTTTAGAGTTCATGTGTGTGCAAAAGAATTTGAAAACTATAATAAATAGAAAATTATTTCACGCACTAAAAATGAACCCCAAAATCCATGTTTGGGAAATTCCACTAGTACAACCCCCTAATAATAGCTTGGTGGAATTTTGTAGGAAAGGGACTTCTAACTGATCCCAACATGCTTTAAGTGTGGTGGTGTGTGCATGCCACAAGCATGTTGAGGATGCAAGTGGCCTAGTGGCCCAAAAATTAGGGGGAGTAGAAAAAGTTAAATTCTCAAGTGGGTTCACTTTTTGCCTATCCTTAAAAATCACAGATACTTTTTTGGAATTATCTCTCTCAGCATTTTGGATGTCCAAATTTTCTTTTTTCAGATCCAAACTTGAGTTTCCACCCTCCCATTTTTCCTCGTAAACAAAAAAGGATATAAGATCGCAACAAAATGAAAATTTTAGAGTTCATGTGTGTGCAAAAGAATTTGAAAACTATAATAAATAGAAAATTATTTCACGCACTAAAAATGAACCCCAAAATCCATGTTTGGGAAATTCCACTAGTACAACCCCCTAATAATAGCTTGGTGGAATTTTGTAGGAAAGGGACTTCTAACTGATCCCAACATGCTTTAAGTGTGGTGGTGTGTGCATGCCACAAGCATGTTGAGGATGCAAGTGGCCTAGTGGCCCAAAAATTAGGGGGAGTAGAAAAAGTTAAATTCTCAAGTGGGTTCACTTTTTGCCTATCCTTAAAAATCACAGATACTTTTTTGGAATTATCTCTCTCAGCATTTTGGATGTCCAAATTTTCTTTTTTCAGATCCAAACTTGAGTTTCCACCCTCCCATTTTTCCTCGTAAACAAAAAAGGATATAAGATCGCAACAAAATGAAAATTTTAGAGTTCATGTGTGTGCAAAAGAATTTGAAAACTATAATAAATAGAAAATTATTTCACGCACTAAAAATGAACCCCAAAATCCATGTTTGGGAAATTCCACTAGTACAACCCCCTAATAATAGCTTGGTGGAATTTTGTAGGAAAGGGACTTCTAACTGATCCCAACATGCTTTAAGTGTGGTGGTGTGTGCATGCCACAAGCATGTTGAGGATGCAAGTGGCCTAGTGGCCCAAAAATTAGGGGGAGTAGAAAAAGTTAAATTCTCAAGTGGGTTCACTTTTTGCCTATCCTTAAAAATCACAGATACTTTTTTGGAATTATCTCTCTCAGCATTTTGGATGTCCAAATTTTCTTTTTTCAGATCCAAACTTGAGTTTCCACCCTCCCATTTTTCCTCGTAAACAAAAAAGGATATAAGATCGCAACAAAATGAAAATTTTAGAGTTCATGTGTGTGCAAAAGAATTTGAAAACTATAATAAATAGAAAATTATTTCACGCACTAAAAATGAACCCCAAAATCCATGTTTGGGAAATTCCACTAGTACAACCCCCTAATAATAGCTTGGTGGAATTTTGTAGGAAAGGGACTTCTAACTGATCCCAACATGCTTTAAGTGTGGTGGTGTGTGCATGCCACAAGCATGTTGAGGATGCAAGTGGCCTAGTGGCCCAAAAATTAGGGGGAGTAGAAAAAGTTAAATTCTCAAGTGGGTTCACTTTTTGCCTATCCTTAAAAATCACAGATACTTTTTTGGAATTATCTCTCTCAGCATTTTGGATGTCCAAATTTTCTTTTTTCAGATCCAAACTTGAGTTTCCACCCTCCCATTTTTCCTCGTAAACAAAAAAGGATATAAGATCGCAACAAAATGAAAATTTTAGAGTTCATGTGTGTGCAAAAGAATTTGAAAACTATAATAAATAGAAAATCCATGTTTGGGAAATTCCACTAGTACAACCCCCTAATAATAGCTTGGTGGAATTTTGTAGGAAAGGGACTTCTAACTGATCCCAACATGCTTTAAGTGTGGTGGTGTGTGCATGCCACAAGCATGTTGAGGATGCAAGTGGCCTAGTGGCCCAAAAATTAGGGGGAGTAGAAAAAGTTAAATTCTCAAGTGGGTTCACTTTTTGCCTATCCTTAAAAATCACAGATACTTTTTTGGAATTATCTCTCTCAGCATTTTGGATGTCCAAATTTTCTTTTTTCAGATCCAAACTTGAGTTTCCACCCTCCCATTTTTCCTCGTAAACAAAAAAGGATATAAGATCGCAACAAAATGAAAATTTTAGAGTTCATGTGTGTGCAAAAGAATTTGAAAACTATAATAAATAGAAAATTATTTCACGCACTAAAAATGAACCCCAAAATCCATGTTTGGGAAATTCCACTAGTACAACCCCCTAATAATAGCTTGGTGGAATTTTGTAGGAAAGGGACTTCTAACTGATCCCAACATGCTTTAAGTGTGGTGGTGTGTGCATGCCACAAGCATGTTGAGGATGCAAGTGGCCTAGTGGCCCAAAAATTAGGGGGAGTAGAAAAAGTTAAATTCTCAAGTGGGTTCACTTTTTGCCTATCCTTAAAAATCACAGATACTTTTTTGGAATTATCTCTCTCAGCATTTTGGATGTCCAAATTTTCTTTTTTCAGATCCAAACTTGAGTTTCCACCCTCCCATTTTTCCTCGTAAACAAAAAAGGATATAAGATCGCAACAAAATGAAAATTTTAGAGTTCATGTGTGTGCAAAAGAATTTGAAAACTATAATAAATAGAAAATTATTTCACGCACTAAAAATGAACCCCAAAATCCATGTTTGGGAAATTCCACTAGTACAACCCCCTAATAATAGCTTGGTGGAATTTTGTAGGAAAGGGACTTCTAACTGATCCCAACATGCTTTAAGTGTGGTGGTGTGTGCATGCCACAAGCATGTTGAGGATGCAAGTGGCCTAGTGGCCCAAAAATTAGGGGGAGTAGAAAAAGTTAAATTCTCAAGTGGGTTCACTTTTTGCCTATCCTTAAAAATCACAGATACTTTTTTGGAATTATCTCTCTCAGCATTTTGGATGTCCAAATTTTCTTTTTTCAGATCCAAACTTGAGTTTCCACCCTCCCATTTTTCCTCGTAAACAAAAAAGGATATAAGATCGCAACAAAATGAAAATTTTAGAGTTCATGTGTGTGCAAAAGAATTTGAAAACTATAATAAATAGAAAATTATTTCACGCACTAAAAATGAACCCCAAAATCCATGTTTGGGAAATTCCACTAGTACAACCCCCTAATAATAGCTTGGTGGAATTTTGTAGGAAAGGGACTTCTAACTGATCCCAACATGCTTTAAGTGTGGTGGTGTGTGCATGCCACAAGCATGTTGAGGATGCAAGTGGCCTAGTGGCCCAAAAATTAGGGGGAGTAGAAAAAGTTAAATTCTCAAGTGGGTTCACTTTTTGCCTATCCTTAAAAATCACAGATACTTTTTTGGAATTATCTCTCTCAGCATTTTGGATGTCCAAATTTTCTTTTTTCAGATCCAAACTTGAGTTTCCACCCTCCCATTTTTCCTCGTAAACAAAAAAGGATATAAGATCGCAACAAAATGAAAATTTTAGAGTTCATGTGTGTGCAAAAGAATTTGAAAACTATAATAAATAGAAAATTATTTCACGCACTAAAAATGAACCCCAAAATCCATGTTTGGGAAATTCCACTAGTACAACCCCCTAATAATAGCTTGGTGGAATTTTGTAGGAAAGGGACTTCTAACTGATCCCAACATGCTTTAAGTGTGGTGGTGTGTGCATGCCACAAGCATGTTGAGGATGCAAGTGGCCTAGTGGCCCAAAAATTAGGGGGAGTAGAAAAAGTTAAATTCTCAAGTGGGTTCACTTTTTGCCTATCCTTAAAAATCACAGATACTTTTTTGGAATTATCTCTCTCAGCATTTTGGATGTCCAAATTTTCTTTTTTCAGATCCAAACTTGAGTTTCCACCCTCCCATTTTTCCTCGTAAACAAAAAAGGATATAAGATCGCAACAAAATGAAAATTTTAGAGTTCATGTGTGTGCAAAAGAATTTGAAAACTATAATAAATAGAAAATTATTTCACGCACTAAAAATGAACCCCAAAATCCATGTTTGGGAAATTCCACTAGTACAACCCCCTAATAATAGCTTGGTGGAATTTTGTAGGAAAGGGACTTCTAACTGATCCCAACATGCTTTAAGTGTGGTGGTGTGTGCATGCCACAAGCATGTTGAGGATGCAAGTGGCCTAGTGGCCCAAAAATTAGGGGGAGTAGAAAAAGTTAAATTCTCAAGTGGGTTCACTTTTTGCCTATCCTTAAAAATCACAGATACTTTTTTGGAATTATCTCTCTCAGCATTTTGGATGTCCAAATTTTCTTTTTTCAGATCCAAACTTGAGTTTCCACCCTCCCATTTTTCCTCGTAAACAAAAAAGGATATAAGATCGCAACAAAATGAAAATTTTAGAGTTCATGTGTGTGCAAAAGAATTTGAAAACTATAATAAATAGAAAATTATTTCACGCACTAAAAATGAACCCCAAAATCCATGTTTGGGAAATTCCACTAGTACAACCCCCTAATAATAGCTTGGTGGAATTTTGTAGGAAAGGGACTTCTAACTGATCCCAACATGCTTTAAGTGTGGTGGTGTGTGCATGCCACAAGCATGTTGAGGATGCAAGTGGCCTAGTGGCCCAAAAATTAGGGGGAGTAGAAAAAGTTAAATTCTCAAGTGGGTTCACTTTTTGCCTATCCTTAAAAATCACAGATACTTTTTTGGAATTATCTCTCTCAGCATTTTGGATGTCCAAATTTTCTTTTTTCAGATCCAAACTTGAGTTTCCACCCTCCCATTTTTCCTCGTAAACAAAAAAGGATATAAGATCGCAACAAAATGAAAATTTTAGAGTTCATGTGTGTGCAAAAGAATTTGAAAACTATAATAAATAGAAAATTATTTCACGCACTAAAAATGAACCCCAAAATCCATGTTTGGGAAATTCCACTAGTACAACCCCCTAATAATAGCTTGGTGGAATTTTGTAGGAAAGGGACTTCTAACTGATCCCAACATGCTTTAAGTGTGGTGGTGTGTGCATGCCACAAGCATGTTGAGGATGCAAGTGGCCTAGTGGCCCAAAAATTAGGGGGAGTAGAAAAAGTTAAATTCTCAAGTGGGTTCACTTTTTGCCTATCCTTAAAAATCACAGATACTTTTTTGGAATTATCTCTCTCAGCATTTTGGATGTCCAAATTTTCTTTTTTCAGATCCAAACTTGAGTTTCCACCCTCCCATTTTTCCTCGTAAACAAAAAAGGATATAAGATCGCAACAAAATGAAAATTTTAGAGTTCATGTGTGTGCAAAAGAATTTGAAAACTATAATAAATAGAAAATTATTTCACGCACTAAAAATGAACCCCAAAATCCATGTTTGGGAAATTCCACTAGTACAACCCCCTAATAATAGCTTGGTGGAATTTTGTAGGAAAGGGACTTCTAACTGATCCCAACATGCTTTAAGTGTGGTGGTGTGTGCATGCCACAAGCATGTTGAGGATGCAAGTGGCCTAGTGGCCCAAAAATTAGGGGGAGTAGAAAAAGTTAAATTCTCAAGTGGGTTCACTTTTTGCCTATCCTTAAAAATCACAGATACTTTTTTGGAATTATCTCTCTCAGCATTTTGGATGTCCAAATTTTCTTTTTTCAGATCCAAACTTGAGTTTCCACCCTCCCATTTTTCCTCGTAAACAAAAAAGGATATAAGATCGCAACAAAATGAAAATTTTAGAGTTCATGTGTGTGCAAAAGAATTTGAAAACTATAATAAATAGAAAATTATTTCACGCACTAAAAATGAACCCCAAAATCCATGTTTGGGAAATTCCACTAGTACAACCCCCTAATAATAGCTTGGTGGAATTTTGTAGGAAAGGGACTTCTAACTGATCCCAACATGCTTTAAGTGTGGTGGTGTGTGCATGCCACAAGCATGTTGAGGATGCAAGTGGCCTAGTGGCCCAAAAATTAGGGGGAGTAGAAAAAGTTAAATTCTCAAGTGGGTTCACTTTTTGCCTATCCTTAAAAATCACAGATACTTTTTTGGAATTATCTCTCTCAGCATTTTGGATGTCCAAATTTTCTTTTTTCAGATCCAAACTTGAGTTTCCACCCTCCCATTTTTCCTCGTAAACAAAAAAGGATATAAGATCGCAACAAAATGAAAATTTTAGAGTTCATGTGTGTGCAAAAGAATTTGAAAACTATAATAAATAGAAAATTATTTCACGCACTAAAAATGAACCCCAAAATCCATGTTTGGGAAATTCCACTAGTACAACCCCCTAATAATAGCTTGGTGGAATTTTGTAGGAAAGGGACTTCTAACTGATCCCAACATGCTTTAAGTGTGGTGGTGTGTGCATGCCACAAGCATGTTGAGGATGCAAGTGGCCTAGTGGCCCAAAAATTAGGGGGAGTAGAAAAAGTTAAATTCTCAAGTGGGTTCACTTTTTGCCTATCCTTAAAAATCACAGATACTTTTTTGGAATTATCTCTCTCAGCATTTTGGATGTCCAAATTTTCTTTTTTCAGATCCAAACTTGAGTTTCCACCCTCCCATTTTTCCTCGTAAACAAAAAAGGATATAAGATCGCAACAAAATGAAAATTTTAGAGTTCATGTGTGTGCAAAAGAATTTGAAAACTATAATAAATAGAAAATTATTTCACGCACTAAAAATGAACCCCAAAATCCATGTTTGGGAAATTCCACTAGTACAACCCCCTAATAATAGCTTGGTGGAATTTTGTAGGAAAGGGACTTCTAACTGATCCCAACATGCTTTAAGTGTGGTGGTGTGTGCATGCCACAAGCATGTTGAGGATGCAAGTGGCCTAGTGGCCCAAAAATTAGGGGGAGTAGAAAAAGTTAAATTCTCAAGTGGGTTCACTTTTTGCCTATCCTTAAAAATCACAGATACTTTTTTGGAATTATCTCTCTCAGCATTTTGGATGTCCAAATTTTCTTTTTTCAGATCCAAACTTGAGTTTCCACCCTCCCATTTTTCCTCGTAAACAAAAAAGGATATAAGATCGCAACAAAATGAAAATTTTAGAGTTCATGTGTGTGCAAAAGAATTTGAAAACTATAATAAATAGAAAATTATTTCACGCACTAAAAATGAACCCCAAAATCCATGTTTGGGAAATTCCACTAGTACAACCCCCTAATAATAGCTTGGTGGAATTTTGTAGGAAAGGGACTTCTAACTGATCCCAACATGCTTTAAGTGTGGTGGTGTGTGCATGCCACAAGCATGTTGAGGATGCAAGTGGCCTAGTGGCCCAAAAATTAGGGGGAGTAGAAAAAGTTAAATTCTCAAGTGGGTTCACTTTTTGCCTATCCTTAAAAATCACAGATACTTTTTTGGAATTATCTCTCTCAGCATTTTGGATGTCCAAATTTTCTTTTTTCAGATCCAAACTTGAGTTTCCACCCTCCCATTTTTCCTCGTAAACAAAAAAGGATATAAGATCGCAACAAAATGAAAATTTTAGAGTTCATGTGTGTGCAAAAGAATTTGAAAACTATAATAAATAGAAAATTATTTCACGCACTAAAAATGAACCCCAAAATCCATGTTTGGGAAATTCCACTAGTACAACCCCCTAATAATAGCTTGGTGGAATTTTGTAGGAAAGGGACTTCTAACTGATCCCAACATGCTTTAAGTGTGGTGGTGTGTGCATGCCACAAGCATGTTGAGGATGCAAGTGGCCTAGTGGCCCAAAAATTAGGGGGAGTAGAAAAAGTTAAATTCTCAAGTGGGTTCACTTTTTGCCTATTCTCAAGTGGGTTCACTTTTTGCCTATCCTTAAAAATCACAGATACTTTTTTGGAATTATCTCTCTCAGCATTTTGGATGTCCAAATTTTCTTTTTTCAGATCCAAACTTGAGTTTCCACCCTCCCATTTTTCCTCGTAAACAAAAAAGGATATAAGATCGCAACAAAATGAAAATTTTAGAGTTCATGTGTGCAAAAGAATTTGAAAACTATAATAAATAGAAAATTATTTCACGCACTAAAAATGAACCCCAAAATCCATGTTTGGGAAATTCCACTAGTACAACCCCCTAATAATAGCTTGGTGGAATTTTGTAGGAAAGGGACTTCTAACTGATCCCAACATGCTTTAAGTGTGGTGGTGTGTGCATGCCACAAGCATGTTGAGGATGCAAGTGGCCTAGTGGCCCAAAAATTAGGGGGAGTAGAAAAAGTTAAATTCTCAAGTGGGTTCACTTTTTGCCTATCCTTAAAAATCACAGATACTTTTTTGGAATTATCTCTCTCAGCATTTTGGATGTCCAAATTTTCTTTTTTCAGATCCAAACTTGAGTTTCCACCCTCCCATTTTTCCTCGTAAACAAAAAAGGATATAAGATCGCAACAAAATGAAAATTTTAGAGTTCATGTGTGCAAAAGAATTTGAAAACTATAATAAATAGAAAATTATTTCACGCACTAAAAATGAACCCCAAAATCCATGTTTGGGAAATTCCACTAGTACAACCCCCTAATAATAGCTTGGTGGAATTTTGTAGGAAAGGGACTTCTAACTGATCCCAACATGCTTTAAGTGTGGTGGTGTGTGCATGCCACAAGCATGTTGAGGATGCAAGTGGCCTAGTGGCCCAAAAATTAGGGGGAGTAGAAAAAGTTAAATTCTCAAGTGGGTTCACTTTTTGCCTATCCTTAAAAATCACAGATACTTTTTTGGAATTATCTCTCTCAGCATTTTGGATGTCCAAATTTTCTTTTTTCAGATCCAAACTTGAGTTTCCACCCTCCCATTTTTCCTCGTAAACAAAAAAGGATATAAGATCGCAACAAAATGAAAATTTTAGAGTTCATGTGTGCAAAAGAATTTGAAAACTATAATAAATAGAAAATTATTTCACGCACTAAAAATGAACCCCAAAATCCATGTTTGGGAAATTCCACTAGTACAACCCCCTAATAATAGCTTGGTGGAATTTTGTAGGAAAGGGACTTCTAACTGATCCCAACATGCTTTAAGTGTGGTGGTGTGTGCATGCCACAAGCATGTTGAGGATGCAAGTGGCCTAGTGGCCCAAAAATTAGGGGGAGTAGAAAAAGTTAAATTCTCAAGTGGGTTCACTTTTTGCCTATCCTTAAAAATCACAGATACTTTTTTGGAATTATCTCTCTCAGCATTTTGGATGTCCAAATTTTCTTTTTTCAGATCCAAACTTGAGTTTCCACCCTCCCATTTTTCCTCGTAAACAAAAAAGGATATAAGATCGCAACAAAATGAAAATTTTAGAGTTCATGTGTGCAAAAGAATTTGAAAACTATAATAAATAGAAAATTATTTCACGCACTAAAAATGAACCCCAAAATCCATGTTTGGGAAATTCCACTAGTACAACCCCCTAATAATAGCTTGGTGGAATTTTGTAGGAAAGGGACTTCTAACTGATCCCAACATGCTTTAAGTGTGGTGGTGTGTGCATGCCACAAGCATGTTGAGGATGCAAGTGGCCTAGTGGCCCAAAAATTAGGGGGAGTAGAAAAAGTTAAATTCTCAAGTGGGTTCACTTTTTGCCTATCCTTAAAAATCACAGATACTTTTTTGGAATTATCTCTCTCAGCATTTTGGATGTCCAAATTTTCTTTTTTCAGATCCAAACTTGAGTTTCCACCCTCCCATTTTTCCTCGTAAACAAAAAAGGATATAAGATCGCAACAAAATGAAAATTTTAGAGTTCATGTGTGCAAAAGAATTTGAAAACTATAATAAATAGAAAATTATTTCACGCACTAAAAATGAACCCCAAAATCCATGTTTGGGAAATTCCACTAGTACAACCCCCTAATAATAGCTTGGTGGAATTTTGTAGGAAAGGGACTTCTAACTGATCCCAACATGCTTTAAGTGTGGTGGTGTGTGCATGCCACAAGCATGTTGAGGATGCAAGTGGCCTAGTGGCCCAAAAATTAGGGGGAGTAGAAAAAGTTAAATTCTCAAGTGGGTTCACTTTTTGCCTATCCTTAAAAATCACAGATACTTTTTTGGAATTATCTCTCTCAGCATTTTGGATGTCCAAATTTTCTTTTTTCAGATCCAAACTTGAGTTTCCACCCTCCCATTTTTCCTCGTAAACAAAAAAGGATATAAGATCGCAACAAAATGAAAATTTTAGAGTTCATGTGTGCAAAAGAATTTGAAAACTATAATAAATAGAAAATTATTTCACGCACTAAAAATGAACCCCAAAATCCATGTTTGGGAAATTCCACTAGTACAACCCCCTAATAATAGCTTGGTGGAATTTTGTAGGAAAGGGACTTCTAACTGATCCCAACATGCTTTAAGTGTGGTGGTGTGTGCATGCCACAAGCATGTTGAGGATGCAAGTGGCCTAGTGGCCCAAAAATTAGGGGGAGTAGAAAAAGTTAAATTCTCAAGTGGGTTCACTTTTTGCCTATCCTTAAAAATCACAGATACTTTTTTGGAATTATCTCTCTCAGCATTTTGGATGTCCAAATTTTCTTTTTTCAGATCCAAACTTGAGTTTCCACCCTCCCATTTTTCCTCGTAAACAAAAAAGGATATAAGATCGCAACAAAATGAAAATTTTAGAGTTCATGTGTGCAAAAGAATTTGAAAACTATAATAAATAGAAAATTATTTCACGCACTAAAAATGAACCCCAAAATCCATGTTTGGGAAATTCCACTAGTACAACCCCCTAATAATAGCTTGGTGGAATTTTGTAGGAAAGGGACTTCTAACTGATCCCAACATGCTTTAAGTGTGGTGGTGTGTGCATGCCACAAGCATGTTGAGGATGCAAGTGGCCTAGTGGCCCAAAAATTAGGGGGAGTAGAAAAAGTTAAATTCTCAAGTGGGTTCACTTTTTGCCTATCCTTAAAAATCACAGATACTTTTTTGGAATTATCTCTCTCAGCATTTTGGATGTCCAAATTTTCTTTTTTCAGATCCAAACTTGAGTTTCCACCCTCCCATTTTTCCTCGTAAACAAAAAAGGATATAAGATCGCAACAAAATGAAAATTTTAGAGTTCATGTGTGCAAAAGAATTTGAAAACTATAATAAATAGAAAATTATTTCACGCACTAAAAATGAACCCCAAAATCCATGTTTGGGAAATTCCACTAGTACAACCCCCTAATAATAGCTTGGTGGAATTTTGTAGGAAAGGGACTTCTAACTGATCCCAACATGCTTTAAGTGTGGTGGTGTGTGCATGCCACAAGCATGTTGAGGATGCAAGTGGCCTAGTGGCCCAAAAATTAGGGGGAGTAGAAAAAGTTAAATTCTCAAGTGGGTTCACTTTTTGCCTATCCTTAAAAATCACAGATACTTTTTTGGAATTATCTCTCTCAGCATTTTGGATGTCCAAATTTTCTTTTTTCAGATCCAAACTTGAGTTTCCACCCTCCCATTTTTCCTCGTAAACAAAAAAGGATATAAGATCGCAACAAAATGAAAATTTTAGAGTTCATGTGTGCAAAAGAATTTGAAAACTATAATAAATAGAAAATTATTTCACGCACTAAAAATGAACCCCAAAATCCATGTTTGGGAAATTCCACTAGTACAACCCCCTAATAATAGCTTGGTGGAATTTTGTAGGAAAGGGACTTCTAACTGATCCCAACATGCTTTAAGTGTGGTGGTGTGTGCATGCCACAAGCATGTTGAGGATGCAAGTGGCCTAGTGGCCCAAAAATTAGGGGGAGTAGAAAAAGTTAAATTCTCAAGTGGGTTCACTTTTTGCCTATCCTTAAAAATCACAGATACTTTTTTGGAATTATCTCTCTCAGCATTTTGGATGTCCAAATTTTCTTTTTTCAGATCCAAACTTGAGTTTCCACCCTCCCATTTTTCCTCGTAAACAAAAAAGGATATAAGATCGCAACAAAATGAAAATTTTAGAGTTCATGTGTGCAAAAGAATTTGAAAACTATAATAAATAGAAAATTATTTCACGCACTAAAAATGAACCCCAAAATCCATGTTTGGGAAATTCCACTAGTACAACCCCCTAATAATAGCTTGGTGGAATTTTGTAGGAAAGGGACTTCTAACTGATCCCAACATGCTTTAAGTGTGGTGGTGTGTGCATGCCACAAGCATGTTGAGGATGCAAGTGGCCTAGTGGCCCAAAAATTAGGGGGAGTAGAAAAAGTTAAATTCTCAAGTGGGTTCACTTTTTGCCTATCCTTAAAAATCACAGATACTTTTTTGGAATTATCTCTCTCAGCATTTTGGATGTCCAAATTTTCTTTTTTCAGATCCAAACTTGAGTTTCCACCCTCCCATTTTTCCTCGTAAACAAAAAAGGATATAAGATCGCAACAAAATGAAAATTTTAGAGTTCATGTGTGCAAAAGAATTTGAAAACTATAATAAATAGAAAATTATTTCACGCACTAAAAATGAACCCCAAAATCCATGTTTGGGAAATTCCACTAGTACAACCCCCTAATAATAGCTTGGTGGAATTTTGTAGGAAAGGGACTTCTAACTGATCCCAACATGCTTTAAGTGTGGTGGTGTGTGCATGCCACAAGCATGTTGAGGATGCAAGTGGCCTAGTGGCCCAAAAATTAGGGGGAGTAGAAAAAGTTAAATTCTCAAGTGGGTTCACTTTTTGCCTATCCTTAAAAATCACAGATACTTTTTTGGAATTATCTCTCTCAGCATTTTGGATGTCCAAATTTTCTTTTTTCAGATCCAAACTTGAGTTTCCACCCTCCCATTTTTCCTCGTAAACAAAAAAGGATATAAGATCGCAACAAAATGAAAATTTTAGAGTTCATGTGTGCAAAAGAATTTGAAAACTATAATAAATAGAAAATTATTTCACGCACTAAAAATGAACCCCAAAATCCATGTTTGGGAAATTCCACTAGTACAACCCCCTAATAATAGCTTGGTGGAATTTTGTAGGAAAGGGACTTCTAACTGATCCCAACATGCTTTAAGTGTGGTGGTGTGTGCATGCCACAAGCATGTTGAGGATGCAAGTGGCCTAGTGGCCCAAAAATTAGGGGGAGTAGAAAAAGTTAAATTCTCAAGTGGGTTCACTTTTTGCCTATCCTTAAAAATCACAGATACTTTTTTGGAATTATCTCTCTCAGCATTTTGGATGTCCAAATTTTCTTTTTTCAGATCCAAACTTGAGTTTCCACCCTCCCATTTTTCCTCGTAAACAAAAAAGGATATAAGATCGCAACAAAATGAAAATTTTAGAGTTCATGTGTGCAAAAGAATTTGAAAACTATAATAAATAGAAAATTATTTCACGCACTAAAAATGAACCCCAAAATCCATGTTTGGGAAATTCCACTAGTACAACCCCCTAATAATAGCTTGGTGGAATTTTGTAGGAAAGGGACTTCTAACTGATCCCAACATGCTTTAAGTGTGGTGGTGTGTGCATGCCACAAGCATGTTGAGGATGCAAGTGGCCTAGTGGCCCAAAAATTAGGGGGAGTAGAAAAAGTTAAATTCTCAAGTGGGTTCACTTTTTGCCTATCCTTAAAAATCACAGATACTTTTTTGGAATTATCTCTCTCAGCATTTTGGATGTCCAAATTTTCTTTTTTCAGATCCAAACTTGAGTTTCCACCCTCCCATTTTTCCTCGTAAACAAAAAAGGATATAAAAAAAGGATATAGGATCGCCGACAAAATGAAAAACTTTAGAGTTCATGTGTGCAAAAGAATTGAAAACTATAATAAATAGAAAATTATTTCACGCACTAAAAATGAACCCCAAAATCCATTGTTTGGGAAATTCCACTAGTACAACCCCCTAATAATAGCTTGGTGGAATTTTGTAGGAAAGGGACTTCTAACTGATCCCAACATGCTTTAAGTGTGGTGGTGCTGTGCATGCCACAAGCATGTTGAGGATGCCAAGTGGCCTAGTGGCCAAAAATTAGGGGGAGTAGAAAAAGTTAAATTCTCAAGTGGGTTCACTTTTTGCCTATCCTTAAAAATCACAGATACTTTTTTGGAATTATCTCTCTCAGCATTTTGGATGTCCAAATTTTCTTTTCTCAGATCCAAACTTGAGTTTCCACCCTCCCATTTTTCCTCGTAGACAAAAAAGGATATAAGATCGCCACAAAATGAAAATTTTAGAGTTCATGTGTGCAAAAGAATTTGAAAACTATAATAAATAGAAAATTATTTCACGCACTAAAAATGAACCCCAAAATCCATGTTTGGGAAATTCCACTAGTACAACCCCCTAATAATAGCTTGGTGGAATTTTGTAGGAAAGGGACTTCTAACTGATCCCAACATGCTTTAAGTGTGGTGGTGTGTGCATGCCACAAGCATGTTGAGGATGCAAGTGGCCTAGTGGCCCAAAAATTAGGGGGAGTAGAAAAAGTTAAATTCTCAAGTGGGTTCACTTTTTGCCTATCCTTAAAAATCACAGATACTTTTTTGGAATTATCTCTCTCAGCATTTTGGATGTCCAAATTTTCTTTTCTCAGATCCAAACTTGAGTTTCCACCCTCCCATTTTTCCTCGTAGACAAAAAAGGATATAAGATCGCCACAAAATGAAAATTTTAGAGTTCATGTGTGCAAAAGAATTTGAAAACTATAATAAATAGAAAATTATTTCACGCACTAAAAATGAACCCCAAAATCCATGTTTGGGAAATTCCACTAGTACAACCCCTAATAATAGCTTGGTGGAATTTTGTAGGAAAGGGACTTCTAACTGATCCCAACATGCTTAAGTGTGGTGGTGTGTGCATGCCACAAGCATGTTGAGGATGCAAAGTGGCCTAGTGGCCCAAAAATTAGGGGGAGTAGAAAAAGTTAAATTCTCAAGTGGGTTCACTTTTTGCTATCCTTAAAAATCACAGAATACTTTTTTGGAATTATCTCTCTCAGCATTTTGGATGTCCCAAATTTTCTTTTCTCAGATCCAAACTTGAGTTTCACCCTCCCATTTTTCCTCGTAGACAAAAAAGGATATAAGATCGCACAAATGAAAATTTTAGAGTTCATGTGTGCAAAAGAATTGAAAACTATAATAAATAGAAAATTATTTCACGCACTAAAAATGAACCCCAAAATCCATGTTTGGGAAATTCCACTAGTACAACCCCCTAATAATAGCTTGGTGGAATTTTGTAGGAAGGGACTTCTAACTGATCCCAACATGCTTTAAGTGTGGTGGTGTGTGCATGCCACAAGCATGTTGAGGATGCAAGTGGCCTAGTGGCCCAAAAATTAGGGGGAGTAGAAAAAGTTAATTCTCAAGTGGGTTCACTTTTTGCCTATCCTTAAAAATCACAGATACTTTTTTGGAATTATCTCTCTCAGCATTTTGGATGTCCAAATTTTCTTTTCTCAGATCCAAACTTGAGTTTCCACCCTCCATTTTTCCTCGTAGACAAAAAGGATATAAGATCGCCACAAAATGAAAATTTTAGAGATCATGTGTGCAAAAGAATTTGAAAACTATAATAAATAGAAAATTATTTCACGCACTAAAAATGAACCCCAAAATCCATGTTTGGGAAATTCCACTAGTACAACCCCTAATAATAGCTTGGTGGAATTTTGTAGGAAAGGGACTTCTAACTGATCCCAACATGCTTTAAGTGTGGTGGTGTGTGCATGCCACAAGCATGTTGAGGATCGCAAGTGGCCTAGTGGCCCAAAAATTAGGGGGGGAGTAGAAAAAGTTAAATTCTCAAGTGGGTTCACTTTTTGCCTATCCTTAAAAATCACAGATACTTTTTTGGAATTATCTCTCTCAGCATTTTGGGATGTCCAAATTTTCTTTTCTCAGATCCAAACTTGAGTTTCCACCCTCCCATTTTTCCTCGTAGACAAAAAAGGATATAAGATCGCCACAAAATGAAAATTTTAGAGTTCATGTGGTGACAAAAGAATTTGAAACTATAATAAATAGAAAATTATTTCACGCACTAAAAATGAACCCCAAAATCCATGTTTGGGAATTCCACTAGTACAACCCCCTAATAATAGCTTGGTGGAATTTTTGTAGGAAAGGGACTTCTAACTGATCCCAACATGCTTTAAGTGTGGTGGTGTGTGCATGCCACAAGCATGTTGAGGATGCAAGTGGCCTAGTGGCCCAAAAATTAGGGGGAGTAGAAAAGTTAAATTCTCAAGTGGGTTCACTTTTTGCCTATCCTTAAAAATCACAGATACTTTTTTGGAATTATCTCTCTCAGCATTTGGGATGTCCAAATTTTCTTTTCTCAGATCCAAAACTTGAGTTTCCACCCTCCCATTTTTTCCTCGTAGACAAAAAAGGATATAAGATCGCCACAAAATGAAAATTTTAGATGTTCATGTGTGCAAAAGAATTTGAAAACTATAATAAATAGAAAATTAGTTTCACGCACTAAAAATGAACCCCAAAATCCATGTTTGGGAAATTCCACTAGTACAACCCCCTAATAATAGCTTGGTGGTATTTTGTAGGAAAGGGACTTCTAACTGATCCCAACATGCTTTAAGTGTGGTGGTGTGTGCATGCCACAAGCATGTTGAGGATTGCAAGTGGCCTAGTGGCCCAAAAATTAGGGGGAGTAGAAAAAGTTAAATTCTCAAGTGGGTTCACTTTTTGCCTATCCTTAAAAATCACAGATACTTTTTTGGAATTATCTCTCTCAGCATTTTGGATGTCCAATTTTCTTTCTCAGATCCAAACTTGAGTTTCCACCCTCCCATTTTTCCTCGTAGACAAAAAAGGATATAAGGATCGCCACAAAATGAAAATTTAGAGTTCATGTGTGCAAAGAATTTGAAAACTATAATAAATAGGAAAATTATTTCACGCACTAAAAATGAACCCCAAAATCCATGTTTGGGAAATTCCACTAGTACAACCCCCTAATAATAGCTGGTGGAATTTTGTAGGAAAGGGACTTCTAACTGATCCCAACATGCTTTAAGTGTGGTGGTGTGTGCATGCCACAAGCATGTTGAGGATGCAAGTGGCCTAGTGGCCCAAAAATTAGGGGGAGTAGAAAAAGTTAATTCTCAAGTGGGATTCACTTTTTGCCTATCCTTAAAAATCACAGATACTTTTTTGGAATTATCTCTCTCAGCATTTTGGATGTCCAAATTTTTCTTTTCTCAGATCCAAACTTGAGTTTCCACCCTCCATTTTTCCTCGTAGACAAAAAAGGATATAAGATCGCCACAAAATGAAAATTTTAGAGTTCATGTGTGCAAAAGAATTTGAAAACTATAATAAATAGAAAATTATTTCACGCACTAAAAATGAACCCCAAAATCCATGTTTGGAAATTCCACTAGTACAACCCCCTAATAATAGCTTGGTGGAATTTTGTAGGAAAGGGACTTCTAACTGATCCCCAACATGCTTTAGTGTGGTGGTGTGTGCATGCCACAAGCATGTTGAGGATGCAAGTGGCCTAGTGGCCCAAAAATTAGGGGGAGTAGAAAAAGTTAAATTCTCAAGTGGGTTCACTTTTTGCCTATCCTTAAAAATCACAGATACTTTTTTGGAATTTCTCTCTCAGCATTTTGGATGTCCAAATTTTCTTTCTCAGATCCAAACTTGAGTTTCCACCCTCCCATTTTTCCTCGTAGACAAAAAAGGATATAAGATCGCCACAAAATGAAAATTTTAGAGTTCATGTGTGCAAAAGAATTTGAAAACTATAATAAATAGAAAATTATTTCACGCACTAAAAATGAACCCCAAAATCCATGTTTGGGAAATTCCACTAGTACAACCCCCTAATAATAGCTTGGTGGAATTTTGTAGGAAAAGGGACTTCTAACTGATCCCAACATGCTTTAAGTGTGGTTGGTGTGTGCATGCCACAAGCATGTTGAGGATGCAAGTGGCCTAGTGGCCCAAAAATTAGGGGGAGTAGAAAAAGTTAAATTCTCAAGTGGGTTCACTTTTTGCCTATCCTTAAAAATCACAGATACTTTTTTGGAATTATCTCTCTCAGCATTTTGGATGTCCAAATTTTCTTTTCTCAGATCCAAACTTGAGTTTCCACCCCTCCCATTTTTTCCTCGTAGACAAAAAAGGATATAAGATCGCCACAAAATGAAAATTTTAGAGTTCATGTGTGCAAAAGAATTTGAAAACTATAATAAATAGAAAATTATTTCACGCACTAAAAATGAACCCCAAAATCCATGTTTGGGAAATTCCACTAGTACAACCCCCTAATAATAGCTTGGTGGAATTTTGTAGGAAAGGGACTTCTAACTGATCCCAACATGCTTTAAGTGTGGTGGTGTGTGCATGCCACAAGCATGTTGAGGATGCAAGTGGCCTAGTGGCCCCAAAAATTAGGGGGAGTAGAAAAAGTTAAATTCTCAAGTGGGTTCACTTTTTGCCTATCCTTAAAAATCACAGATACTTTTTTGGAATTATCTCTCTCAGCATTTTGGATGTCCAAATTTTCTTTTCTCAGATCCAAACTTGAGTTTCCACCCTCCCATTTTTCCTCGTAGACAAAAAAGGATATAAGATCGCCACAAAATGAAAATTTAGAGTTCATGTGTGCAAAAGAATTTGAAAACTATAATAAATAGAAAATTATTCACGCACTAAAAATGAACCCCAAAATCCATGTTTGGGAAATTCCACTAGTACAACCCCCTAATAATAGCTTGGTGGAATTTTGTAGGAAAGGGACTTCTAACTGATCCCAACATGCTTTAAGTGTGGTGGTGTGTGCATGCCACAAGCATGTTGAGGATGCAAGTGGCCTAGTGGCCCAAAAATTAGGGGGAGTAGAAAAAGTTAAATTCTCAAGTGGGTTCACTTTTTGCCTATCCTTAAAAATCACAGATACTTTTTTGGATTATCTCTCTCAGCATTTTGGATGTCCAAATTTTCTTTTCTCAGATCCAAACTTGAGTTTCCACCCTCCCATTTTTCCTCGTAGACAAAAAGGATATAAGATCGCCACAAAATGAAAATTTTAGAGTTCATGTGTGCAAAGAATTTGAAAACTATAATAAATAGAAAATTATTTCACGCACTAAAAATGAACCCCAAAATCCATGTTTGGGAAATTCCACTAGTACAACCCCTAATAATAGCTTGGTGAATTTTGTAGGAAAGGGACTTCTAACTGATCCAACATGCTTTAAGTGTGGTGGTGTGTGCATGCCACAAGCATGTTGAGGATGCAAGTGGCCTAGTGGCCCAAAAATTAGGGGGAGTAGAAAAGTTAAATTCTCAAGTGGGTCACTTTTGCCTATCCTTAAAAATCACAGATACTTTTTTGAATTATCTCTCTCAGCATTTTGGATGTCCAAATTTTCTTTTCTCAGATCCAAACTTGAGTTTCCACCCTCCCATTTTTCCTCGTAGACAAAAAAGGATATAAGATCGCCACAAAATGAAATTTTAGAGTTCATGTGTGCAAAAGAATTTGAAAACTATAATAAATAGAAAATTATTTCACGCACTAAAATGAACCCGCCAAAATCCATGTTTGGGAAATTCCACTAGTACAACCCCCTAATAATAGCTTGGTGGAATTTTGTAGGAAAGGGACTTCTAACTGATCCCAACATGCTTTAAGTGTGGTGGTGTGTGCATGCCACAAGCATGTTGAGGATGCAAGTGGCCTAGTGGCCCAAAAAATTAGGGGGAGTAGAAAAAGTTAAATTCTCAAGTGGTTCACTTTTTGCCTATCCTTAAAAATCACAGATACTTTTTTGGAATTATCTCTCTCAGCATTTTGGATGTCCAAATTTTCTTTTCTCAGATCCAAACTTGAGTTTCCACCCTCCCATTTTTCCTCGTAGACAAAAAAGGATATAAGATCGCCACAAAATGAAAATTTTAGAGTTCATGTGTGCAAAAGAATTTGAAAACTATAATAAATAGAAAATTATTTCACGCACTAAAAATGAACCCCAAAATCCATGTTTGGGAAATTCCACTAGTACAACCCCCTAATAATAGCTTGGTGGAATTTTGTAGGAAAGGGACTTCTAACTGATCCCAACATGCTTTAAGTGTGGTGGTGTGTGCATGCCACAAGCATGTTGAGGATGCAAGTGGCCTAGTGGCCCAAAAATTAGGGGGAGTAGAAAAAGTTAAATTCTCAAGTGGGTTCACTTTTTGCCTATCCTTAAAAATCACAGATACTTTTTTGGAATTATCTCTCTCAGCATTTTGGATGTCCAAATTTTCTTTTCTCAGATCCAAACTTGAGTTTCCACCCTCCCATTTTTCCTCGTAGACAAAAAAGGATATAAGATCGCCACAAAATGAAAATTTTAGAGTTCATGTGTGCAAAAGAATTTGAAAACTATAATAAATAGAAAATTATTTCACGCACTAAAAATGAACCCCAAAATCCATGTTTGGGAAATTCCACTAGTACAACCCCCTAATAATAGCTTGGTGGAATTTTGTAGGAAAGGGACTTCTAACTGATCCCAACATGCTTTAAGTGTGGTGGTGTGTGCATGCCACAAGCATGTTGAGGATGCAAGTGGCCTAGTGGCCCAAAAATTAGGGGGAGTAGAAAAAGTTAAATTCTCAAGTGGGTTCACTTTTTGCCTATCCTTAAAAATCACAGATACTTTTTTGGAATTATCTCTCTCAGCATTTTGGATGTCCAAATTTTCTTTTCTCAGATCCAAACTTGAGTTTCCACCCTCCCATTTTTCCTCGTAGACAAAAAAGGATATAAGATCGCCACAAAATGAAAATTTTAGAGTTCATGTGTGCAAAAGAATTTGAAAACTATAATAAATAGAAAATTATTTCACGCACTAAAAATGAACCCCAAAATCCATGTTTGGGAAATTCCACTAGTACAACCCCCTAATAATAGCTTGGTGGAATTTTGTAGGAAAGGGACTTCTAACTGATCCCAACATGCTTTAAGTGTGGTGGTGTGTGCATGCCACAAGCATGTTGAGGATGCAAGTGGCCTAGTGGCCCAAAAATTAGGGGGAGTAGAAAAAGTTAAATTCTCAAGTGGGTTCACTTTTTGCCTATCCTTAAAAATCACAGATACTTTTTTGGAATTATCTCTCTCAGCATTTTGGATGTCCAAATTTTCTTTTCTCAGATCCAAACTTGAGTTTCCACCCTCCCATTTTTCCTCGTAGACAAAAAAGGATATAAGATCGCCACAAAATGAAAATTTTAGAGTTCATGTGTGCAAAAGAATTTGAAAACTATAATAAATAGAAAATTATTTCACGCACTAAAAATGAACCCCAAAATCCATGTTTGGGAAATTCCACTAGTACAACCCCCTAATAATAGCTTGGTGGAATTTTGTAGGAAAGGGACTTCTAACTGATCCCAACATGCTTTAAGTGTGGTGGTGTGTGCATGCCACAAGCATGTTGAGGATGCAAGTGGCCTAGTGGCCCAAAAATTAGGGGGAGTAGAAAAAGTTAAATTCTCAAGTGGGTTCACTTTTTGCCTATCCTTAAAAATCACAGATACTTTTTTGGAATTATCTCTCTCAGCATTTTGGATGTCCAAATTTTCTTTTCTCAGATCCAAACTTGAGTTTCCACCCTCCCATTTTTCCTCGTAGACAAAAAAGGATATAAGATCGCCACAAAATGAAAATTTTAGAGTTCATGTGTGCAAAAGAATTTGAAAACTATAATAAATAGAAAATTATTTCACGCACTAAAAATGAACCCCAAAATCCATGTTTGGGAAATTCCACTAGTACAACCCCCTAATAATAGCTTGGTGGAATTTTGTAGGAAAGGGACTTCTAACTGATCCCAACATGCTTTAAGTGTGGTGGTGTGTGCATGCCACAAGCATGTTGAGGATGCAAGTGGCCTAGTGGCCCAAAAATTAGGGGGAGTAGAAAAAGTTAAATTCTCAAGTGGGTTCACTTTTTGCCTATCCTTAAAAATCACAGATACTTTTTTGGAATTATCTCTCTCAGCATTTTGGATGTCCAAATTTTCTTTTCTCAGATCCAAACTTGAGTTTCCACCCTCCCATTTTTCCTCGTAGACAAAAAAGGATATAGGATCGCCACAAAATGAAAATTTTAGAGTTCATGTGTGCAAAAGAATTTGAAAACTATAATAAATAGAAAATTATTTCACGCACTAAAAATGAACCCCAAAATCCATGTTTGGGAAATTCCACTAGTACAACCCCCTAATAATAGCTTGGTGGAATTTTGTAGGAAAGGGACTTCTAACTGATCCCAACATGCTTTAAGTGTGGTGGTGTGTGCATGCCACAAGCATGTTGAGGATGCAAGTGGCCTAGTGGCCCAAAAATTAGGGGGAGTAGAAAAAGTTAAATTCTCAAGTGGGTTCACTTTTTGCCTATCCTTAAAAATCACAGATACTTTTTTGGAATTATCTCTCTCAGCATTTTGGATGTCCAAATTTTCTTTTCTCAGATCCAAACTTGAGTTTCCACCCTCCCATTTTTCCTCGTAGACAAAAAAGGATATAAGATCGCCACAAAATGAAAATTTTAGAGTTCATGTGTGCAAAAGAATTTGAAAACTATAATAAATAGAAAATTATTTCACGCACTAAAAATGAACCCCAAAATCCATGTTTGGGAAATTCCACTAGTACAACCCCCTAATAATAGCTTGGTGGAATTTTGTAGGAAAGGGACTTCTAACTGATCCCAACATGCTTTAAGTGTGGTGGTGTGTGCATGCCACAAGCATGTTGAGGATGCAAGTGGCCTAGTGGCCCAAAAATTAGGGGGAGTAGAAAAAGTTAAATTCTCAAGTGGGTTCACTTTTTGCCTATCCTTAAAAATCACAGATACTTTTTTGGAATTATCTCTCTCAGCATTTTGGATGTCCAAATTTTCTTTTCTCAGATCCAAACTTGAGTTTCCACCCTCCCATTTTTCCTCGTAGACAAAAAAGGATATAGGATCGCCACAAAATGAAAATTTTAGAGTTCATGTGTGCAAAAGAATTTGAAAACTATAATAAATAGAAAATTATTTCACGCACTAAAAATGAACCCCAAAATCCATGTTTGGGAAATTCCACTAGTACAACCCCCTAATAATAGCTTGGTGGAATTTTGTAGGAAAGGGACTTCTAACTGATCCCAACATGCTTTAAGTGTGGTGGTGTGTGCATGCCACAAGCATGTTGAGGATGCAAGTGGCCTAGTGGCCCAAAAATTAGGGGGAGTAGAAAAAGTTAAATTCTCAAGTGGGTTCACTTTTTGCCTATCCTTAAAAATCACAGATACTTTTTTGGAATTATCTCTCTCAGCATTTTGGATGTCCAAATTTTCTTTTCTCAGATCCAAACTTGAGTTTCCACCCTCCCATTTTTCCTCGTAGACAAAAAAGGATATAAGATCGCCACAAAATGAAAATTTTAGAGTTCATGTGTGCAAAAGAATTTGAAAACTATAATAAATAGAAAATTATTTCACGCACTAAAAATGAACCCCAAAATCCATGTTTGGGAAATTCCACTAGTACAACCCCCTAATAATAGCTTGGTGGAATTTTGTAGGAAAGGGACTTCTAACTGATCCCAACATGCTTTAAGTGTGGTGGTGTGTGCATGCCACAAGCATGTTGAGGATGCAAGTGGCCTAGTGGCCCAAAAATTAGGGGGAGTAGAAAAAGTTAAATTCTCAAGTGGGTTCACTTTTTGCCTATCCTTAAAAATCACAGATACTTTTTTGGAATTATCTCTCTCAGCATTTTGGATGTCCAAATTTTCTTTTCTCAGATCCAAACTTGAGTTTCCACCCTCCCATTTTTCCTCGTAGACAAAAAAGGATATAAGATCGCCACAAAATGAAAATTTTAGAGTTCATGTGTGCAAAAGAATTTGAAAACTATAATAAATAGAAAATTATTTCACGCACTAAAAATGAACCCCAAAATCCATGTTTGGGAAATTCCACTAGTACAACCCCCTAATAATAGCTTGGTGGAATTTTGTAGGAAAGGGACTTCTAACTGATCCCAACATGCTTTAAGTGTGGTGGTGTGTGCATGCCACAAGCATGTTGAGGATGCAAGTGGCCTAGTGGCCCAAAAATTAGGGGGAGTAGAAAAAGTTAAATTCTCAAGTGGGTTCACTTTTTGCCTATCCTTAAAAATCACAGATACTTTTTTGGAATTATCTCTCTCAGCATTTTGGATGTCCAAATTTTCTTTTCTCAGATCCAAACTTGAGTTTCCACCCTCCCATTTTTCCTCGTAGACAAAAAAGGATATAGGATCGCCACAAAATGAAAATTTTAGAGTTCATGTGTGCAAAAGAATTTGAAAACTATAATAAATAGAAAATTATTTCACGCACTAAAAATGAACCCCAAAATCCATGTTTGGGAAATTCCACTAGTACAACCCCCTAATAATAGCTTGGTGGAATTTTGTAGGAAAGGGACTTCTAACTGATCCCAACATGCTTTAAGTGTGGTGGTGTGTGCATGCCACAAGCATGTTGAGGATGCAAGTGGCCTAGTGGCCCAAAAATTAGGGGGAGTAGAAAAAGTTAAATTCTCAAGTGGGTTCACTTTTTGCCTATCCTTAAAAATCACAGATACTTTTTTGGAATTATCTCTCTCAGCATTTTGGATGTCCAAATTTTCTTTTCTCAGATCCAAACTTGAGTTTCCACCCTCCCATTTTTCCTCGTAGACAAAAAAGGATATAAGATCGCCACAAAATGAAAATTTTAGAGTTCATGTGTGCAAAAGAATTTGAAAACTATAATAAATAGAAAATTATTTCACGCACTAAAAATGAACCCCAAAATCCATGTTTGGGAAATTCCACTAGTACAACCCCCTAATAATAGCTTGGTGGAATTTTGTAGGAAAGGGACTTCTAACTGATCCCAACATGCTTTAAGTGTGGTGGTGTGTGCATGCCACAAGCATGTTGAGGATGCAAGTGGCCTAGTGGCCCAAAAATTAGGGGGAGTAGAAAAAGTTAAATTCTCAAGTGGGTTCACTTTTTGCCTATCCTTAAAAATCACAGATACTTTTTTGGAATTATCTCTCTCAGCATTTTGGATGTCCAAATTTTCTTTTCTCAGATCCAAACTTGAGTTTCCACCCTCCCATTTTTCCTCGTAGACAAAAAAGGATATAAGATCGCCACAAAATGAAAATTTTAGAGTTCATGTGTGCAAAAGAATTTGAAAACTATAATAAATAGAAAATTATTTCACGCACTAAAAATGAACCCCAAAATCCATGTTTGGGAAATTCCACTAGTACAACCCCCTAATAATAGCTTGGTGGAATTTTGTAGGAAAGGGACTTCTAACTGATCCCAACATGCTTTAAGTGTGGTGGTGTGTGCATGCCACAAGCATGTTGAGGATGCAAGTGGCCTAGTGGCCCAAAAATTAGGGGGAGTAGAAAAAGTTAAATTCTCAAGTGGGTTCACTTTTTGCCTATCCTTAAAAATCACAGATACTTTTTTGGAATTATCTCTCTCAGCATTTTGGATGTCCAAATTTTCTTTTCTCAGATCCAAACTTGAGTTTCCACCCTCCCATTTTTCCTCGTAGACAAAAAAGGATATAAGATCGCCACAAAATGAAAATTTTAGAGTTCATGTGTGCAAAAGAATTTGAAAACTATAATAAATAGAAAATTATTTCACGCACTAAAAATGAACCCCAAAATCCATGTTTGGGAAATTCCACTAGTACAACCCCCTAATAATAGCTTGGTGGAATTTTGTAGGAAAGGGACTTCTAACTGATCCCAACATGCTTTAAGTGTGGTGGTGTGTGCATGCCACAAGCATGTTGAGGATGCAAGTGGCCTAGTGGCCCAAAAATTAGGGGGAGTAGAAAAAGTTAAATTCTCAAGTGGGTTCACTTTTTGCCTATCCTTAAAAATCACAGATACTTTTTTGGAATTATCTCTCTCAGCATTTTGGATGTCCAAATTTTCTTTTCTCAGATCCAAACTTGAGTTTCCACCCTCCCATTTTTCCTCGTAGACAAAAAAGGATATAAGATCGCCACAAAATGAAAATTTTAGAGTTCATGTGTGCAAAAGAATTTGAAAACTATAATAAATAGAAAATTATTTCACGCACTAAAAATGAACCCCAAAATCCATGTTTGGGAAATTCCACTAGTACAACCCCCTAATAATAGCTTGGTGGAATTTTGTAGGAAAGGGACTTCTAACTGATCCCAACATGCTTTAAGTGTGGTGGTGTGTGCATGCCACAAGCATGTTGAGGATGCAAGTGGCCTAGTGGCCCAAAAATTAGGGGGAGTAGAAAAAGTTAAATTCTCAAGTGGGTTCACTTTTTGCCTATCCTTAAAAATCACAGATACTTTTTTGGAATTATCTCTCTCAGCATTTTGGATGTCCAAATTTTCTTTTCTCAGATCCAAACTTGAGTTTCCACCCTCCCATTTTTCCTCGTAGACAAAAAAGGATATAGGATCGCCACAAAATGAAAATTTTAGAGTTCATGTGTGCAAAAGAATTTGAAAACTATAATAAATAGAAAATTATTTCACGCACTAAAAATGAACCCCAAAATCCATGTTTGGGAAATTCCACTAGTACAACCCCCTAATAATAGCTTGGTGGAATTTTGTAGGAAAGGGACTTCTAACTGATCCCAACATGCTTTAAGTGTGGTGGTGTGTGCATGCCACAAGCATGTTGAGGATGCAAGTGGCCTAGTGGCCCAAAAATTAGGGGGAGTAGAAAAAGTTAAATTCTCAAGTGGGTTCACTTTTTGCCTATCCTTAAAAATCACAGATACTTTTTTGGAATTATCTCTCTCAGCATTTTGGATGTCCAAATTTTCTTTTCTCAGATCCAAACTTGAGTTTCCACCCTCCCATTTTTCCTCGTAGACAAAAAAGGATATAAGATCGCCACAAAATGAAAATTTTAGAGTTCATGTGTGCAAAAGAATTTGAAAACTATAATAAATAGAAAATTATTTCACGCACTAAAAATGAACCCCAAAATCCATGTTTGGGAAATTCCACTAGTACAACCCCCTAATAATAGCTTGGTGGAATTTTGTAGGAAAGGGACTTCTAACTGATCCCAACATGCTTTAAGTGTGGTGGTGTGTGCATGCCACAAGCATGTTGAGGATGCAAGTGGCCTAGTGGCCCAAAAATTAGGGGGAGTAGAAAAAGTTAAATTCTCAAGTGGGTTCACTTTTTGCCTATCCTTAAAAATCACAGATACTTTTTTGGAATTATCTCTCTCAGCATTTTGGATGTCCAAATTTTCTTTTCTCAGATCCAAACTTGAGTTTCCACCCTCCCATTTTTCCTCGTAGACAAAAAAGGATATAAGATCGCCACAAAATGAAAATTTTAGAGTTCATGTGTGCAAAAGAATTTGAAAACTATAATAAATAGAAAATTATTTCACGCACTAAAAATGAACCCCAAAATCCATGTTTGGGAAATTCCACTAGTACAACCCCCTAATAATAGCTTGGTGGAATTTTGTAGGAAAGGGACTTCTAACTGATCCCAACATGCTTTAAGTGTGGTGGTGTGTGCATGCCACAAGCATGTTGAGGATGCAAGTGGCCTAGTGGCCCAAAAATTAGGGGGAGTAGAAAAAGTTAAATTCTCAAGTGGGTTCACTTTTTGCCTATCCTTAAAAATCACAGATACTTTTTTGGAATTATCTCTCTCAGCATTTTGGATGTCCAAATTTTCTTTTCTCAGATCCAAACTTGAGTTTCCACCCTCCCATTTTTCCTCGTAGACAAAAAAGGATATAAGATCGCCACAAAATGAAAATTTTAGAGTTCATGTGTGCAAAAGAATTTGAAAACTATAATAAATAGAAAATTATTTCACGCACTAAAAATGAACCCCAAAATCCATGTTTGGGAAATTCCACTAGTACAACCCCCTAATAATAGCTTGGTGGAATTTTGTAGGAAAGGGACTTCTAACTGATCCCAACATGCTTTAAGTGTGGTGGTGTGTGCATGCCACAAGCATGTTGAGGATGCAAGTGGCCTAGTGGCCCAAAAATTAGGGGGAGTAGAAAAAGTTAAATTCTCAAGTGGGTTCACTTTTTGCCTATCCTTAAAAATCACAGATACTTTTTTGGAATTATCTCTCTCAGCATTTTGGATGTCCAAATTTTCTTTTCTCAGATCCAAACTTGAGTTTCCACCCTCCCATTTTTCCTCGTAGACAAAAAAGGATATAAGATCGCCACAAAATGAAAATTTTAGAGTTCATGTGTGCAAAAGAATTTGAAAACTATAATAAATAGAAAATTATTTCACGCACTAAAAATGAACCCCAAAATCCATGTTTGGGAAATTCCACTAGTACAACCCCCTAATAATAGCTTGGTGGAATTTTGTAGGAAAGGGACTTCTAACTGATCCCAACATGCTTTAAGTGTGGTGGTGTGTGCATGCCACAAGCATGTTGAGGATGCAAGTGGCCTAGTGGCCCAAAAATTAGGGGGAGTAGAAAAAGTTAAATTCTCAAGTGGGTTCACTTTTTGCCTATCCTTAAAAATCACAGATACTTTTTTGGAATTATCTCTCTCAGCATTTTGGATGTCCAAATTTTCTTTTCTCAGATCCAAACTTGAGTTTCCACCCTCCCATTTTTCCTCGTAGACAAAAAAGGATATAAGATCGCCACAAAATGAAAATTTTAGAGTTCATGTGTGCAAAAGAATTTGAAAACTATAATAAATAGAAAATTATTTCACGCACTAAAAATGAACCCCAAAATCCATGTTTGGGAAATTCCACTAGTACAACCCCCTAATAATAGCTTGGTGGAATTTTGTAGGAAAGGGACTTCTAACTGATCCCAACATGCTTTAAGTGTGGTGGTGTGTGCATGCCACAAGCATGTTGAGGATGCAAGTGGCCTAGTGGCCCAAAAATTAGGGGGAGTAGAAAAAGTTAAATTCTCAAGTGGGTTCACTTTTTGCCTATCCTTAAAAATCACAGATACTTTTTTGGAATTATCTCTCTCAGCATTTTGGATGTCCAAATTTTCTTTTCTCAGATCCAAACTTGAGTTTCCACCCTCCCATTTTTCCTCGTAGACAAAAAAGGATATAAGATCGCCACAAAATGAAAATTTTAGAGTTCATGTGTGCAAAAGAATTTGAAAACTATAATAAATAGAAAATTATTTCACGCACTAAAAATGAACCCCAAAATCCATGTTTGGGAAATTCCACTAGTACAACCCCCTAATAATAGCTTGGTGGAATTTTGTAGGAAAGGGACTTCTAACTGATCCCAACATGCTTTAAGTGTGGTGGTGTGTGCATGCCACAAGCATGTTGAGGATGCAAGTGGCCTAGTGGCCCAAAAATTAGGGGGAGTAGAAAAAGTTAAATTCTCAAGTGGGTTCACTTTTTGCCTATCCTTAAAAATCACAGATACTTTTTTGGAATTATCTCTCTCAGCATTTTGGATGTCCAAATTTTCTTTTCTCAGATCCAAACTTGAGTTTCCACCCTCCCATTTTTCCTCGTAGACAAAAAAGGATATAAGATCGCAACAAAATGAAAATTTTAGAGTTCATGTGTGCAAAAGAATTTGAAAACTATAATAAATAGAAAATTATTTCACGCACTAAAAATGAACCCCAAAATCCATGTTTGGGAAATTCCACTAGTACAACCCCCTAATAATAGCTTGGTGGAATTTTGTAGGAAAGGGACTTCTAACTGATCCCAACATGCTTTAAGTGTGGTGGTGTGTGCATGCCACAAGCATGTTGAGGATGCAAGTGGCCTAGTGGCCCAAAAATTAGGGGGAGTAGAAAAAGTTAAATTCTCAAGTGGGTTCACTTTTTGCCTATCCTTAAAAATCACAGATACTTTTTTGGAATTATCTCTCTCAGCATTTTGGATGTCCAAATTTTCTTTTCTCAGATCCAAACTTGAGTTTCCACCCTCCCATTTTTCCTCGTAGACAAAAAAGGATATAAGATCGCCACAAAATGAAAATTTTAGAGTTCATGTGTGCAAAAGAATTTGAAAACTATAATAAATAGAAAATTATTTCACGCACTAAAAATGAACCCCAAAATCCATGTTTGGGAAATTCCACTAGTACAACCCCCTAATAATAGCTTGGTGGAATTTTGTAGGAAAGGGACTTCTAACTGATCCCAACATGCTTTAAGTGTGGTGGTGTGTGCATGCCACAAGCATGTTGAGGATGCAAGTGGCCTAGTGGCCCAAAAATTAGGGGGAGTAGAAAAAGTTAAATTCTCAAGTGGGTTCACTTTTTGCCTATCCTTAAAAATCACAGATACTTTTTTGGAATTATCTCTCTCAGCATTTTGGATGTCCAAATTTTCTTTTCTCAGATCCAAACTTGAGTTTCCACCCTCCCATTTTTCCTCGTAGACAAAAAAGGATATAAGATCGCCACAAAATGAAAATTTTAGAGTTCATGTGTGCAAAAGAATTTGAAAACTATAATAAATAGAAAATTATTTCACGCACTAAAAATGAACCCCAAAATCCATGTTTGGGAAATTCCACTAGTACAACCCCCTAATAATAGCTTGGTGGAATTTTGTAGGAAAGGGACTTCTAACTGATCCCAACATGCTTTAAGTGTGGTGGTGTGTGCATGCCACAAGCATGTTGAGGATGCAAGTGGCCTAGTGGCCCAAAAATTAGGGGGAGTAGAAAAAGTTAAATTCTCAAGTGGGTTCACTTTTTGCCTATCCTTAAAAATCACAGATACTTTTTTGGAATTATCTCTCTCAGCATTTTGGATGTCCAAATTTTCTTTTTTCAGATCCAAACTTGAGTTTCCACCCTCCCATTTTTCCTCGTAAACAAAAAAGGATATAAGATCGCAACAAAATGAAAATTTTAGAGTTCATGTGTGCAAAAGAATTTGAAAACTATAATAAATAGAAAATTATTTCACGCACTAAAAATGAACCCCAAAATCCATGTTTGGGAAATTCCACTAGTACAACCCCCTAATAATAGCTTGGTGGAATTTTGTAGGAAAGGGACTTCTAACTGATCCCAACATGCTTTAAGTGTGGTGGTGTGTGCATGCCACAAGCATGTTGAGGATGCAAGTGGCCTAGTGGCCCAAAAATTAGGGGGAGTAGAAAAAGTTAAATTCTCAAGTGGGTTCACTTTTTGCCTATCCTTAAAAATCACAGATACTTTTTTGGAATTATCTCTCTCAGCATTTTGGATGTCCAAATTTTCTTTTTTCAGATCCAAACTTGAGTTTCCACCCTCCCATTTTTCCTCGTAAACAAAAAAGGATATAAGATCGCAACAAAATGAAAATTTTAGAGTTCATGTGTGCAAAAGAATTTGAAAACTATAATAAATAGAAAATTATTTCACGCACTAAAAATGAACCCCAAAATCCATGTTTGGGAAATTCCACTAGTACAACCCCCTAATAATAGCTTGGTGGAATTTTGTAGGAAAGGGACTTCTAACTGATCCCAACATGCTTTAAGTGTGGTGGTGTGTGCATGCCACAAGCATGTTGAGGATGCAAGTGGCCTAGTGGCCCAAAAATTAGGGGGAGTAGAAAAAGTTAAATTCTCAAGTGGGTTCACTTTTTGCCTATCCTTAAAAATCACAGATACTTTTTTGGAATTATCTCTCTCAGCATTTTGGATGTCCAAATTTTCTTTTTTCAGATCCAAACTTGAGTTTCCACCCTCCCATTTTTCCTCGTAAACAAAAAAGGATATAAGATCGCAACAAAATGAAAATTTTAGAGTTCATGTGTGCAAAAGAATTTGAAAACTATAATAAATAGAAAATTATTTCACGCACTAAAAATGAACCCCAAAATCCATGTTTGGGAAATTCCACTAGTACAACCCCCTAATAATAGCTTGGTGGAATTTTGTAGGAAAGGGACTTCTAACTGATCCCAACATGCTTTAAGTGTGGTGGTGTGTGCATGCCACAAGCATGTTGAGGATGCAAGTGGCCTAGTGGCCCAAAAATTAGGGGGAGTAGAAAAAGTTAAATTCTCAAGTGGGTTCACTTTTTGCCTATCCTTAAAAATCACAGATACTTTTTTGGAATTATCTCTCTCAGCATTTTGGATGTCCAAATTTTCTTTTTTCAGATCCAAACTTGAGTTTCCACCCTCCCATTTTTCCTCGTACACAAAAAAGGATATAAGATCGCAACAAAATGAAAATTTTAGAGTTCATGTGTGCAAAAGAATTTGAAAACTATAATAAATAGAAAATTATTTCACGCACTAAAAATGAACCCCAAAATCCATGTTTGGGAAATTCCACTAGTACAACCCCCTAATAATAGCTTGGTGGAATTTTGTAGGAAAGGGACTTCTAACTGATCCCAACATGCTTTAAGTGTGGTGGTGTGTGCATGCCACAAGCATGTTGAGGATGCAAGTGGCCTAGTGGCCCAAAAATTAGGGGGAGTAGAAAAAGTTAAATTCTCAAGTGGGTTCACTTTTTGCCTATCCTTAAAAATCACAGATACTTTTTTGGAATTATCTCTCTCAGCATTTTGGATGTCCAAATTTTCTTTTTTCAGATCCAAACTTGAGTTTCCACCCTCCCATTTTTCCTCGTAAACAAAAAAGGATATAAGATCGCAACAAAATGAAAATTTTAGAGTTCATGTGTGCAAAAGAATTTGAAAACTATAATAAATAGAAAATTATTTCACGCACTAAAAATGAACCCCAAAATCCATGTTTGGGAAATTCCACTAGTACAACCCCCTAATAATAGCTTGGTGGAATTTTGTAGGAAAGGGACTTCTAACTGATCCCAACATGCTTTAAGTGTGGTGGTGTGTGCATGCCACAAGCATGTTGAGGATGCAAGTGGCCTAGTGGCCCAAAAATTAGGGGGAGTAGAAAAAGTTAAATTCTCAAGTGGGTTCACTTTTTGCCTATCCTTAAAAATCACAGATACTTTTTTGGAATTATCTCTCTCAGCATTTTGGATGTCCAAATTTTCTTTTTTCAGATCCAAACTTGAGTTTCCACCCTCCCATTTTTCCTCGTAAACAAAAAAGGATATAAGATCGCAACAAAATGAAAATTTTAGAGTTCATGTGTGCAAAAGAATTTGAAAACTATAATAAATAGAAAATTATTTCACGCACTAAAAATGAACCCCAAAATCCATGTTTGGGAAATTCCACTAGTACAACCCCCTAATAATAGCTTGGTGGAATTTTGTAGGAAAGGGACTTCTAACTGATCCCAACATGCTTTAAGTGTGGTGGTGTGTGCATGCCACAAGCATGTTGAGGATGCAAGTGGCCTAGTGGCCCAAAAATTAGGGGGAGTAGAAAAAGTTAAATTCTCAAGTGGGTTCACTTTTTGCCTATCCTTAAAAATCACAGATACTTTTTTGGAATTATCTCTCTCAGCATTTTGGATGTCCAAATTTTCTTTTTTCAGATCCAAACTTGAGTTTCCACCCTCCCATTTTTCCTCGTAAACAAAAAAGGATATAAGATCGCAACAAAATGAAAATTTTAGAGTTCATGTGTGCAAAAGAATTTGAAAACTATAATAAATAGAAAATTATTTCACGCACTAAAAATGAACCCCAAAATCCATGTTTGGGAAATTCCACTAGTACAACCCCCTAATAATAGCTTGGTGGAATTTTGTAGGAAAGGGACTTCTAACTGATCCCAACATGCTTTAAGTGTGGTGGTGTGTGCATGCCACAAGCATGTTGAGGATGCAAGTGGCCTAGTGGCCCAAAAATTAGGGGGAGTAGAAAAAGTTAAATTCTCAAGTGGGTTCACTTTTTGCCTATCCTTAAAAATCACAGATACTTTTTTGGAATTATCTCTCTCAGCATTTTGGATGTCCAAATTTTCTTTTTTCAGATCCAAACTTGAGTTTCCACCCTCCCATTTTTCCTCGTAAACAAAAAAGGATATAAGATCGCAACAAAATGAAAATTTTAGAGTTCATGTGTGCAAAAGAATTTGAAAACTATAATAAATAGAAAATTATTTCACGCACTAAAAATGAACCCCAAAATCCATGTTTGGGAAATTCCACTAGTACAACCCCCTAATAATAGCTTGGTGGAATTTTGTAGGAAAGGGACTTCTAACTGATCCCAACATGCTTTAAGTGTGGTGGTGTGTGCATGCCACAAGCATGTTGAGGATGCAAGTGGCCTAGTGGCCCAAAAATTAGGGGGAGTAGAAAAAGTTAAATTCTCAAGTGGGTTCACTTTTTGCCTATCCTTAAAAATCACAGATACTTTTTTGGAATTATCTCTCTCAGCATTTTGGATGTCCAAATTTTCTTTTTTCAGATCCAAACTTGAGTTTCCACCCTCCCATTTTTCCTCGTAAACAAAAAAGGATATAAGATCGCAACAAAATGAAAATTTTAGAGTTCATGTGTGCAAAAGAATTTGAAAACTATAATAAATAGAAAATTATTTCACGCACTAAAAATGAACCCCAAAATCCATGTTTGGGAAATTCCACTAGTACAACCCCCTAATAATAGCTTGGTGGAATTTTGTAGGAAAGGGACTTCTAACTGATCCCAACATGCTTTAAGTGTGGTGGTGTGTGCATGCCACAAGCATGTTGAGGATGCAAGTGGCCTAGTGGCCCAAAAATTAGGGGGAGTAGAAAAAGTTAAATTCTCAAGTGGGTTCACTTTTTGCCTATCCTTAAAAATCACAGATACTTTTTTGGAATTATCTCTCTCAGCATTT
>NW_027181812.1:0-47553 GCF_029961685.1 Aristolochia californica
CGAGAATAACAAACGCTCATTAAATTCTCAAGTGAACGTGCGGTGGGATATTTACCCGAGTCTGACAAGTCATAATTTTGCCCATTTTCAAAAATGTGATCTAACAATCATTGATGATTGTAAAGTGATTTATCATGCGTAACGGGCTATATTTTTGTATGAAATGACTTATGGATTGCAATTCAACACTCAGTTAAAAATCCTCTGCCACCAGTTTTTCCCGACGATTGCAAAAACTGAGATATAAAAACTAAAAAGAGCTTACAATCCCTAAAAATTACAGACACTCTTTGGAATTATCTCTCCCTACAAATTGTGCATTGTGCTTTTCCATTTTAGATGTACACTTTTTTCTTAAATCAAAACTTTTACTTTTCGCTCTCCCTTCATCCCGAAAACAAACAAGGCAAAAAGCTTACAAAAAAACGAAAATTTTATAGTTGATGTACGGAAAAAATTTAAAACAATAACAGATATAAATAATGAAAATTTATTCGCCCAACACAAATGAACACAAAAGATTTGTCATCCAATTTTGGGAAATTCCACTAGTTTAACCCTAATAGCTTGGAATTTTGCAAGAGAGAGATTTCATCCACACATGTTTTTAAAATGGATATGCATGTTTGAAACATGTTAATGATGCAAATGAGCTATGGATGCAAAGCTTTTAAAGAGAATAACAAACGCTCATTAAATTCTCAAGTGAACTTGCGGTGGGATATTTGCCCGAGTCAAACATGTCAATATTTTGCCCATTTGCAAAAAGCTGACGTAATCATCATAGATGATTGTAATGTGATTTATCATGCGTAACGGGCTATATTTTTGTACGAAATGACTTATGGATTGCAATTCAACACTCTGTTAAAAAATCCTCCGCAACCCATTTTTCCCGACGATTGCAAAACCTGAGATATAAAAACGAAAGGTGCTTACAATCCCTAAAAATTACAGACACTCTTTGGAATTATCTCTCTCTACACATGTGCATTGTGCGTTTCCGTTTCAGATGTACACATTTTTCTTAAATCAAAACTTCGAGTTTTTCGCTCTCCCTTCATCCCGTAAACAAAAAAGGCAAATAGATCACAGCAAGCTGAAAATTTCATAGTTGATGTGCGGAAAAAGTTTAAAACAATAAAAAAAGTAAATGAAGAAAATTTATTCACACACCACAAATGAACACAAAAGTTTTGTTATCCAAGTTTGGGAAATTCGACTAGTCCAAAACTAATATCTTGGAATTTTACATGAAGCAGATTTTTTCTACACATGTCTTAAAAATGGGTATGCATGCCAGAAACATGTTAAAGATTCAAATGACCTATGGATCCAAAGCTTTTAAAGAGAATAACAAACGCTCATTAAATTCTCAAGTGAACTTGCGGTGGGATATTTGCCCGAGTCAAACATGTCAATATTTTGCCCATTTGCAAAAAGCTGACATAACTAATCATAGATGATTGTAATGTGATTTATCATGCGTAACGGGCTATATTTTTGTACGAAATGACTTATGGATTGCAATTCAACACTCGGTTAAAAAATCCTCCGCAACCCCGTTTTTCCCGACGATTGCAAAACCTGAGATATAAAAACGAAAAGGTGCTTACAATCCCTAAAAATTACAGACACTGTTTGGAATTATCTCTCCCTACAATTGTGCATTGTGCTTTTCCATTTTAGATGTACACTTTTTTCTTAAATCAGAACTTTGAGTTTTCGCTCCCCCTTCATCCCGTAAACAAAAAAGGCAAAAAAGATCACAACAAAATAAAAAATTTTTAGTTGATGTGTGGAAAATATTTAAAATAACAACTAATGTAAATAAAAAATATCTATTCACACACCACAAGTGAACACAAAAGTTTTGTTATCCAAGTTTGGGAAATTCCATTAGTCCAACCCTATTAAGCTTGGAATTTTACATGAAGGAGATTTTTTCTACACATGTTTTAAAAATGGATATGCATGCTTGAAACATGTTAAAGATTCAAATGACTTATGGATCCAAAGCTTTTAACGAGAATAACAAACGCTCATTAAATTCTCAAGTGAACGTGCGGTGGGATATTTACCCGAGTCTGACAAGTCATAATTTTGCCCATTTTCAAAAATGTGATCTAACAATCATTGATGATTGTAAAGTGATTTATCATGCGTAACGGGCTATATTTTTGTATGAAATGACTTATGGATTGCAATTCAACACTCAGTTAAAAATCCTCTGCCACCAGTTTTTCCCGACGATTGCAAAAACTGAGATATAAAAACTAAAAAGAGCTTACAATCCCTAAAAATTACAGACACTCTTTGGAATTATCTCTCCCTACAAATTGTGCATTGTGCTTTTCCATTTTAGATGTACACTTTTTTCTTAAATCAAAACTTTTACTTTTCGCTCTCCCTTCATCCCGAAAACAAACAAGGCAAAAAGCTTACAAAAAAAACGAAAATTTTATAGTTGATGTACGGAAAAAATTTAAAACAATAACAGATATAAATAATGAAAATTTATTCGCCCAACACAAATGAACACAAAAGATTTGTCATCCAATTTTGGGAAATTCCACTAGTTTAACCCTAATAGCTTGGAATTTTGCAAGAGAGAGATTTCATCCACACATGTTTTTAAAATGGATATGCATGTTTGAAACATGTTAATGATGCAAATGAGCTATGGATGCAAAGCTTTTAAAGAGAATAACAAACGCTCATTAAATTCTCAAGTGAACTTGCGGTGGGATATTTGCCCGAGTCAAACATGTCAATATTTTGCCCATTTGCAAAAAGCTGACGTAATCATCATAGATGATTGTAATGTGATTTATCATGCGTAACGGGCTATATTTTTGTACGAAATGACTTATGGATTGCAATTCAACACTCTGTTAAAAAATCCTCCGCAACCCATTTTTCCCGACGATTGCAAAACCTGAGATATAAAAACGAAAAGGTGCTTACAATCCCTAAAAATTACAGACACTCTTTGGAATTATCTCTCTCTACACATGTGCATTGTGCGTTTCCGTTTCAGATGTACACATTTTTCTTAAATCAAAACTTCGAGTTTTTCGCTCTCCCTTCATCCCGTAAACAAAAAAGGCAAATAGATCACAGCAAGCTGAAAATTTCATAGTTGATGTGCGGAAAAAGTTTAAAACAATAAAAAAAGTAAATGAAGAAAATTTATTCACACACCACAAATGAACACAAAAGTTTTGTTATCCAAGTTTGGGAAATTCGACTAGTCCAAAACTAATATCTTGGAATTTTACATGAAGCAGATTTTTTCTACACATGTCTTAAAAATGGGTATGCATGCCAGAAACATGTTAAAGATTCAAATGACCTATGGATCCAAAGCTTTTAAAGAGAATAACAAACGCTCATTAAATTCTCAAGTGAACTTGCGGTGGGATATTTGCCCGAGTCAAACATGTCAATATTTTGCCCATTTGCAAAAAGCTGACATAACTAATCATAGATGATTGTAATGTGATTTATCATGCGTAACGGGCTATATTTTTGTACGAAATGACTTATGGATTGCAATTCAACACTCGGTTAAAAAATCCTCCGCAACCCGTTTTTCCCGACGATTGCAAAACCTGAGATATAAAAACGAAAAGGTGCTTACAATCCCTAAAAATTACAGACACTGTTTGGAATTATCTCTCCCTACAATTGTGCATTGTGCTTTTCCATTTTAGATGTACACTTTTTTCTTAAATCAGAACTTTGAGTTTTCGCTCCCCCTTCATCCCGTAAACAAAAAAGGCAAAAAAGATCACAACAAAATAAAAAATTTTTAGTTGATGTGTGGAAAATATTTAAAATAACAACTAATGTAAATAAAAAATATCTATTCACACACCACAAGTGAACACAAAAGTTTTGTTATCCAAGTTTGGGAAATTCCATTAGTCCAACCCTATTAAGCTTGGAATTTTACATGAAGGAGATTTTTTCTACACATGTTTTAAAAATGGATATGCATGCTTGAAACATGTTAAAGATTCAAATGACTTATGGATCCAAAGCTTTTAACGAGAATAACAAACGCTCATTAAATTCTCAAGTGAACGTGCGGTGGGATATTTACCCGAGTCTGACAAGTCATAATTTTGCCCATTTTCAAAAATGTGATCTAACAATCATTGATGATTGTAAAGTGATTTATCATGCGTAACGGGCTATATTTTTGTATGAAATGACTTATGGATTGCAATTCAACACTCAGTTAAAAATCCTCTGCCACCAGTTTTTCCCGACGATTGCAAAAACTGAGATATAAAAACTAAAAAGAGCTTACAATCCCTAAAAATTACAGACACTCTTTGGAATTATCTCTCCCTACAAATTGTGCATTGTGCTTTTCCATTTTAGATGTACACTTTTTTCTTAAATCAAAACTTTTACTTTTCGCTCTCCCTTCATCCCGAAAACAAACAAGGCAAAAAGCTTACAAAAAAACGAAAATTTTATAGTTGATGTACGGAAAAAATTTAAAACAATAACAGATATAAATAATGAAAATTTATTCGCCCAACACAAATGAACACAAAAGATTTGTCATCCAATTTTGGGAAATTCCACTAGTTTAACCCTAATAGCTTGGAATTTTGCAAGAGAGAGATTTCATCCACACATGTTTTTAAAATGGATATGCATGTTTGAAACATGTTAATGATGCAAATGAGCTATGGATGCAAAGCTTTTAAAGAGAATAACAAACGCTCATTAAATTCTCAAGTGAACTTGCGGTGGGATATTTGCCCGAGTCAAACATGTCAATATTTTGCCCATTTGCAAAAAGCTGACGTAATCATCATAGATGATTGTAATGTGATTTATCATGCGTAACGGGCTATATTTTTGTACGAAATGACTTATGGATTGCAATTCAACACTCTGTTAAAAAATCCTCCGCAACCCATTTTTCCCGACGATTGCAAAACCTGAGATATAAAAACGAAAAGGTGCTTACAATCCCTAAAAATTACAGACACTCTTTGGAATTATCTCTCTCTACACATGTGCATTGTGCGTTTCCGTTTCAGATGTACACATTTTTCTTAAATCAAAACTTCGAGTTTTTCGCTCTCCCTTCATCCCGTAAACAAAAAAGGCAAATAGATCACAGCAAGCTGAAAATTTCATAGTTGATGTGCGGAAAAAGTTTAAAACAATAAAAAAAGTAAATGAAGAAAATTTATTCACACACCACAAATGAACACAAAAGTTTTGTTATCCAAGTTTGGGAAATTCGACTAGTCCAAAACTAATATCTTGGAATTTTACATGAAGCAGATTTTTTCTACACATGTCTTAAAAATGGGTATGCATGCCAGAAACATGTTAAAGATTCAAATGACCTATGGATCCAAAGCTTTTAAAGAGAATAACAAACGCTCATTAAATTCTCAAGTGAACTTGCGGTGGGATATTTGCCCGAGTCAAACATGTCAATATTTTGCCCATTTGCAAAAAGCTGACATAACTAATCATAGATGATTGTAATGTGATTTATCATGCGTAACGGGCTATATTTTTGTACGAAATGACTTATGGATTGCAATTCAACACTCGGTTAAAAAATCCTCCGCAACCCGTTTTTCCCGACGATTGCAAAACCTGAGATATAAAAACGAAAAGGTGCTTACAATCCCTAAAAATTACAGACACTGTTTGGAATTATCTCTCCCTACAATTGTGCATTGTGCTTTTCCATTTTAGATGTACACTTTTTTCTTAAATCAGAACTTTGAGTTTTCGCTCCCCCTTCATCCCGTAAACAAAAAAGGCAAAAAAGATCACAACAAAATAAAAAATTTTTAGTTGATGTGTGGAAAATATTTAAAATAACAACTAATGTAAATAAAAAATATCTATTCACACACCACAAGTGAACACAAAAGTTTTGTTATCCAAGTTTGGGAAATTCCATTAGTCCAACCCTATTAAGCTTGGAATTTTACATGAAGGAGATTTTTTCTACACATGTTTTAAAAATGGATATGCATGCTTGAAACATGTTAAAGATTCAAATGACTTATGGATCCAAAGCTTTTAACGAGAATAACAAACGCTCATTAAATTCTCAAGTGAACGTGCGGTGGGATATTTACCCGAGTCTGACAAGTCATAATTTTGCCCATTTTCAAAAATGTGATCTAACAATCATTGATGATTGTAAAGTGATTTATCATGCGTAACGGGCTATATTTTTGTATGAAATGACTTATGGATTGCAATTCAACACTCAGTTAAAAATCCTCTGCCACCAGTTTTTCCCGACGATTGCAAAAACTGAGATATAAAAACTAAAAAGAGCTTACAATCCCTAAAAATTACAGACACTCTTTGGAATTATCTCTCCCTACAAATTGTGCATTGTGCTTTTCCATTTTAGATGTACACTTTTTTCTTAAATCAAAACTTTTACTTTTCGCTCTCCCTTCATCCCGAAAACAAACAAGGCAAAAAGCTTACAAAAAAACGAAAATTTTATAGTTGATGTACGGAAAAAATTTAAAACAATAACAGATATAAATAATGAAAATTTATTCGCCCAACACAAATGAACACAAAAGATTTGTCATCCAATTTTGGGAAATTCCACTAGTTTAACCCTAATAGCTTGGAATTTTGCAAGAGAGAGATTTCATCCACACATGTTTTTAAAATGGATATGCATGTTTGAAACATGTTAATGATGCAAATGAGCTATGGATGCAAAGCTTTTAAAGAGAATAACAAACGCTCATTAAATTCTCAAGTGAACTTGCGGTGGGATATTTGCCCGAGTCAAACATGTCAATATTTTGCCCATTTGCAAAAAGCTGACGTAATCATCATAGATGATTGTAATGTGATTTATCATGCGTAACGGGCTATATTTTTGTACGAAATGACTTATGGATTGCAATTCAACACTCTGTTAAAAAATCCTCCGCAACCCATTTTTCCCGACGATTGCAAAACCTGAGATATAAAAACGAAAAGGTGCTTACAATCCCTAAAAATTACAGACACTCTTTGGAATTATCTCTCTCTACACATGTGCATTGTGCGTTTCCGTTTCAGATGTACACATTTTTCTTAAATCAAAACTTCGAGTTTTTCGCTCTCCCTTCATCCCGTAAACAAAAAAGGCAAATAGATCACAGCAAGCTGAAAATTTCATAGTTGATGTGCGGAAAAAGTTTAAAACAATAAAAAAAGTAAATGAAGAAAATTTATTCACACACCACAAATGAACACAAAAGTTTTGTTATCCAAGTTTGGGAAATTCGACTAGTCCAAAACTAATATCTTGGAATTTTACATGAAGCAGATTTTTTCTACACATGTCTTAAAAATGGGTATGCATGCCAGAAACATGTTAAAGATTCAAATGACCTATGGATCCAAAGCTTTTAAAGAGAATAACAAACGCTCATTAAATTCTCAAGTGAACTTGCGGTGGGATATTTGCCCGAGTCAAACATGTCAATATTTTGCCCATTTGCAAAAAGCTGACATAACTAATCATAGATGATTGTAATGTGATTTATCATGCGTAACGGGCTATATTTTTGTACGAAATGACTTATGGATTGCAATTCAACACTCGGTTAAAAAATCCTCCGCAACCCGTTTTTCCCGACGATTGCAAAACCTGAGATATAAAAACGAAAAGGTGCTTACAATCCCTAAAAATTACAGACACTGTTTGGAATTATCTCTCCCTACAATTGTGCATTGTGCTTTTCCATTTTAGATGTACACTTTTTTCTTAAATCAGAACTTTGAGTTTTCGCTCCCCCTTCATCCCGTAAACAAAAAAGGCAAAAAAGATCACAACAAAATAAAAAATTTTTAGTTGATGTGTGGAAAATATTTAAAATAACAACTAATGTAAATAAAAAATATCTATTCACACACCACAAGTGAACACAAAAGTTTTGTTATCCAAGTTTGGGAAATTCCATTAGTCCAACCCTATTAAGCTTGGAATTTTACATGAAGGAGATTTTTTCTACACATGTTTTAAAAATGGATATGCATGCTTGAAACATGTTAAAGATTCAAATGACTTATGGATCCAAAGCTTTTAACGAGAATAACAAACGCTCATTAAATTCTCAAGTGAACGTGCGGTGGGATATTTACCCGAGTCTGACAAGTCATAATTTTGCCCATTTTCAAAAATGTGATCTAACAATCATTGATGATTGTAAAGTGATTTATCATGCGTAACGGGCTATATTTTTGTATGAAATGACTTATGGATTGCAATTCAACACTCAGTTAAAAATCCTCTGCCACCAGTTTTTCCCGACGATTGCAAAAACTGAGATATAAAAACTAAAAAGAGCTTACAATCCCTAAAAATTACAGACACTCTTTGGAATTATCTCTCCCTACAAATTGTGCATTGTGCTTTTCCATTTTAGATGTACACTTTTTTCTTAAATCAAAACTTTTACTTTTCGCTCTCCCTTCATCCCGAAAACAAACAAGGCAAAAAGCTTACAAAAAAACGAAAATTTTATAGTTGATGTACGGAAAAAATTTAAAACAATAACAGATATAAATAATGAAAATTTATTCGCCCAACACAAATGAACACAAAAGATTTGTCATCCAATTTTGGGAAATTCCACTAGTTTAACCCTAATAGCTTGGAATTTTGCAAGAGAGAGATTTCATCCACACATGTTTTTAAAATGGATATGCATGTTTGAAACATGTTAATGATGCAAATGAGCTATGGATGCAAAGCTTTTAAAGAGAATAACAAACGCTCATTAAATTCTCAAGTGAACTTGCGGTGGGATATTTGCCCGAGTCAAACATGTCAATATTTTGCCCATTTGCAAAAAGCTGACGTAATCATCATAGATGATTGTAATGTGATTTATCATGCGTAACGGGCTATATTTTTGTACGAAATGACTTATGGATTGCAATTCAACACTCTGTTAAAAAATCCTCCGCAACCCATTTTTCCCGACGATTGCAAAACCTGAGATATAAAAACGAAAAGGTGCTTACAATCCCTAAAAATTACAGACACTCTTTGGAATTATCTCTCTCTACACATGTGCATTGTGCGTTTCCGTTTCAGATGTACACATTTTTCTTAAATCAAAACTTCGAGTTTTTCGCTCTCCCTTCATCCCGTAAACAAAAAAGGCAAATAGATCACAGCAAGCTGAAAATTTCATAGTTGATGTGCGGAAAAAGTTTAAAACAATAAAAAAAGTAAATGAAGAAAATTTATTCACACACCACAAATGAACACAAAAGTTTTGTTATCCAAGTTTGGGAAATTCGACTAGTCCAAAACTAATATCTTGGAATTTTACATGAAGCAGATTTTTTCTACACATGTCTTAAAAATGGGTATGCATGCCAGAAACATGTTAAAGATTCAAATGACCTATGGATCCAAAGCTTTTAAAGAGAATAACAAACGCTCATTAAATTCTCAAGTGAACTTGCGGTGGGATATTTGCCCGAGTCAAACATGTCAATATTTTGCCCATTTGCAAAAAGCTGACATAACTAATCATAGATGATTGTAATGTGATTTATCATGCGTAACGGGCTATATTTTTGTACGAAATGACTTATGGATTGCAATTCAACACTCGGTTAAAAAATCCTCCGCAACCCGTTTTTCCCGACGATTGCAAAACCTGAGATATAAAAACGAAAAGGTGCTTACAATCCCTAAAAATTACAGACACTGTTTGGAATTATCTCTCCCTACAATTGTGCATTGTGCTTTTCCATTTTAGATGTACACTTTTTTCTTAAATCAGAACTTTGAGTTTTCGCTCCCCCTTCATCCCGTAAACAAAAAAGGCAAAAAAGATCACAACAAAATAAAAAATTTTTAGTTGATGTGTGGAAAATATTTAAAATAACAACTAATGTAAATAAAAAATATCTATTCACACACCACAAGTGAACACAAAAGTTTTGTTATCCAAGTTTGGGAAATTCCATTAGTCCAACCCTATTAAGCTTGGAATTTTACATGAAGGAGATTTTTTCTACACATGTTTTAAAAATGGATATGCATGCTTGAAACATGTTAAAGATTCAAATGACTTATGGATCCAAAGCTTTTAACGAGAATAACAAACGCTCATTAAATTCTCAAGTGAACGTGCGGTGGGATATTTACCCGAGTCTGACAAGTCATAATTTTGCCCATTTTCAAAAATGTGATCTAACAATCATTGATGATTGTAAAGTGATTTATCATGCGTAACGGGCTATATTTTTGTATGAAATGACTTATGGATTGCAATTCAACACTCAGTTAAAAATCCTCTGCCACCAGTTTTTCCCGACGATTGCAAAAACTGAGATATAAAAACTAAAAAGAGCTTACAATCCCTAAAAATTACAGACACTCTTTGGAATTATCTCTCCCTACAAATTGTGCATTGTGCTTTTCCATTTTAGATGTACACTTTTTTCTTAAATCAAAACTTTTACTTTTCGCTCTCCCTTCATCCCGAAAACAAACAAGGCAAAAAGCTTACAAAAAAACGAAAATTTTATAGTTGATGTACGGAAAAAATTTAAAACAATAACAGATATAAATAATGAAAATTTATTCGCCCAACACAAATGAACACAAAAGATTTGTCATCCAATTTTGGGAAATTCCACTAGTTTAACCCTAATAGCTTGGAATTTTGCAAGAGAGAGATTTCATCCACACATGTTTTTAAAATGGATATGCATGTTTGAAACATGTTAATGATGCAAATGAGCTATGGATGCAAAGCTTTTAAAGAGAATAACAAACGCTCATTAAATTCTCAAGTGAACTTGCGGTGGGATATTTGCCCGAGTCAAACATGTCAATATTTTGCCCATTTGCAAAAAGCTGACGTAATCATCATAGATGATTGTAATGTGATTTATCATGCGTAACGGGCTATATTTTTGTACGAAATGACTTATGGATTGCAATTCAACACTCTGTTAAAAAATCCTCCGCAACCCATTTTTCCCGACGATTGCAAAACCTGAGATATAAAAACGAAAAGGTGCTTACAATCCCTAAAAATTACAGACACTCTTTGGAATTATCTCTCTCTACACATGTGCATTGTGCGTTTCCGTTTCAGATGTACACATTTTTCTTAAATCAAAACTTCGAGTTTTTCGCTCTCCCTTCATCCCGTAAACAAAAAAGGCAAATAGATCACAGCAAGCTGAAAATTTCATAGTTGATGTGCGGAAAAAGTTTAAAACAATAAAAAAAGTAAATGAAGAAAATTTATTCACACACCACAAATGAACACAAAAGTTTTGTTATCCAAGTTTGGGAAATTCGACTAGTCCAAAACTAATATCTTGGAATTTTACATGAAGCAGATTTTTTCTACACATGTCTTAAAAATGGGTATGCATGCCAGAAACATGTTAAAGATTCAAATGACCTATGGATCCAAAGCTTTTAAAGAGAATAACAAACGCTCATTAAATTCTCAAGTGAACTTGCGGTGGGATATTTGCCCGAGTCAAACATGTCAATATTTTGCCCATTTGCAAAAAGCTGACATAACTAATCATAGATGATTGTAATGTGATTTATCATGCGTAACGGGCTATATTTTTGTACGAAATGACTTATGGATTGCAATTCAACACTCGGTTAAAAAATCCTCCGCAACCCGTTTTTCCCGACGATTGCAAAACCTGAGATATAAAAACGAAAAGGTGCTTACAATCCCTAAAAATTACAGACACTGTTTGGAATTATCTCTCCCTACAATTGTGCATTGTGCTTTTCCATTTTAGATGTACACTTTTTTCTTAAATCAGAACTTTGAGTTTTCGCTCCCCCTTCATCCCGTAAACAAAAAAGGCAAAAAAGATCACAACAAAATAAAAAATTTTTAGTTGATGTGTGGAAAATATTTAAAATAACAACTAATGTAAATAAAAAATATCTATTCACACACCACAAGTGAACACAAAAGTTTTGTTATCCAAGTTTGGGAAATTCCATTAGTCCAACCCTATTAAGCTTGGAATTTTACATGAAGGAGATTTTTTCTACACATGTTTTAAAAATGGATATGCATGCTTGAAACATGTTAAAGATTCAAATGACTTATGGATCCAAAGCTTTTAACGAGAATAACAAACGCTCATTAAATTCTCAAGTGAACGTGCGGTGGGATATTTACCCGAGTCTGACAAGTCATAATTTTGCCCATTTTCAAAAATGTGATCTAACAATCATTGATGATTGTAAAGTGATTTATCATGCGTAACGGGCTATATTTTTGTATGAAATGACTTATGGATTGCAATTCAACACTCAGTTAAAAATCCTCTGCCACCAGTTTTTCCCGACGATTGCAAAAACTGAGATATAAAAACTAAAAAGAGCTTACAATCCCTAAAAATTACAGACACTCTTTGGAATTATCTCTCCCTACAAATTGTGCATTGTGCTTTTCCATTTTAGATGTACACTTTTTTCTTAAATCAAAACTTTTACTTTTCGCTCTCCCTTCATCCCGAAAACAAACAAGGCAAAAAGCTTACAAAAAAACGAAAATTTTATAGTTGATGTACGGAAAAAATTTAAAACAATAACAGATATAAATAATGAAAATTTATTCGCCCAACACAAATGAACACAAAAGATTTGTCATCCAATTTTGGGAAATTCCACTAGTTTAACCCTAATAGCTTGGAATTTTGCAAGAGAGAGATTTCATCCACACATGTTTTTAAAATGGATATGCATGTTTGAAACATGTTAATGATGCAAATGAGCTATGGATGCAAAGCTTTTAAAGAGAATAACAAACGCTCATTAAATTCTCAAGTGAACTTGCGGTGGGATATTTGCCCGAGTCAAACATGTCAATATTTTGCCCATTTGCAAAAAGCTGACGTAATCATCATAGATGATTGTAATGTGATTTATCATGCGTAACGGGCTATATTTTTGTACGAAATGACTTATGGATTGCAATTCAACACTCTGTTAAAAAATCCTCCGCAACCCATTTTTCCCGACGATTGCAAAACCTGAGATATAAAAACGAAAAGGTGCTTACAATCCCTAAAAATTACAGACACTCTTTGGAATTATCTCTCTCTACACATGTGCATTGTGCGTTTCCGTTTCAGATGTACACATTTTTCTTAAATCAAAACTTCGAGTTTTTCGCTCTCCCTTCATCCCGTAAACAAAAAAGGCAAATAGATCACAGCAAGCTGAAAATTTCATAGTTGATGTGCGGAAAAAGTTTAAAACAATAAAAAAAGTAAATGAAGAAAATTTATTCACACACCACAAATGAACACAAAAGTTTTGTTATCCAAGTTTGGGAAATTCGACTAGTCCAAAACTAATATCTTGGAATTTTACATGAAGCAGATTTTTTCTACACATGTCTTAAAAATGGGTATGCATGCCAGAAACATGTTAAAGATTCAAATGACCTATGGATCCAAAGCTTTTAAAGAGAATAACAAACGCTCATTAAATTCTCAAGTGAACTTGCGGTGGGATATTTGCCCGAGTCAAACATGTCAATATTTTGCCCATTTGCAAAAAGCTGACATAACTAATCATAGATGATTGTAATGTGATTTATCATGCGTAACGGGCTATATTTTTGTACGAAATGACTTATGGATTGCAATTCAACACTCGGTTAAAAAATCCTCCGCAACCCGTTTTTCCCGACGATTGCAAAACCTGAGATATAAAAACGAAAAGGTGCTTACAATCCCTAAAAATTACAGACACTGTTTGGAATTATCTCTCCCTACAATTGTGCATTGTGCTTTTCCATTTTAGATGTACACTTTTTTCTTAAATCAGAACTTTGAGTTTTCGCTCCCCCTTCATCCCGTAAACAAAAAAGGCAAAAAAGATCACAACAAAATAAAAAATTTTTAGTTGATGTGTGGAAAATATTTAAAATAACAACTAATGTAAATAAAAAATATCTATTCACACACCACAAGTGAACACAAAAGTTTTGTTATCCAAGTTTGGGAAATTCCATTAGTCCAACCCTATTAAGCTTGGAATTTTACATGAAGGAGATTTTTTCTACACATGTTTTAAAAATGGATATGCATGCTTGAAACATGTTAAAGATTCAAATGACTTATGGATCCAAAGCTTTTAACGAGAATAACAAACGCTCATTAAATTCTCAAGTGAACGTGCGGTGGGATATTTACCCGAGTCTGACAAGTCATAATTTTGCCCATTTTCAAAAATGTGATCTAACAATCATTGATGATTGTAAAGTGATTTATCATGCGTAACGGGCTATATTTTTGTATGAAATGACTTATGGATTGCAATTCAACACTCAGTTAAAAATCCTCTGCCACCAGTTTTTCCCGACGATTGCAAAAACTGAGATATAAAAACTAAAAAGAGCTTACAATCCCTAAAAATTACAGACACTCTTTGGAATTATCTCTCCCTACAAATTGTGCATTGTGCTTTTCCATTTTAGATGTACACTTTTTTCTTAAATCAAAACTTTTACTTTTCGCTCTCCCTTCATCCCGAAAACAAACAAGGCAAAAAGCTTACAAAAAAACGAAAATTTTATAGTTGATGTACGGAAAAAATTTAAAACAATAACAGATATAAATAATGAAAATTTATTCGCCCAACACAAATGAACACAAAAGATTTGTCATCCAATTTTGGGAAATTCCACTAGTTTAACCCTAATAGCTTGGAATTTTGCAAGAGAGAGATTTCATCCACACATGTTTTTAAAATGGATATGCATGTTTGAAACATGTTAATGATGCAAATGAGCTATGGATGCAAAGCTTTTAAAGAGAATAACAAACGCTCATTAAATTCTCAAGTGAACTTGCGGTGGGATATTTGCCCGAGTCAAACATGTCAATATTTTGCCCATTTGCAAAAAGCTGACGTAATCATCATAGATGATTGTAATGTGATTTATCATGCGTAACGGGCTATATTTTTGTACGAAATGACTTATGGATTGCAATTCAACACTCTGTTAAAAAATCCTCCGCAACCCATTTTTCCCGACGATTGCAAAACCTGAGATATAAAAACGAAAAGGTGCTTACAATCCCTAAAAATTACAGACACTCTTTGGAATTATCTCTCTCTACACATGTGCATTGTGCGTTTCCGTTTCAGATGTACACATTTTTCTTAAATCAAAACTTCGAGTTTTTCGCTCTCCCTTCATCCCGTAAACAAAAAAGGCAAATAGATCACAGCAAGCTGAAAATTTCATAGTTGATGTGCGGAAAAAGTTTAAAACAATAAAAAAAGTAAATGAAGAAAATTTATTCACACACCACAAATGAACACAAAAGTTTTGTTATCCAAGTTTGGGAAATTCGACTAGTCCAAAACTAATATCTTGGAATTTTACATGAAGCAGATTTTTTCTACACATGTCTTAAAAATGGGTATGCATGCCAGAAACATGTTAAAGATTCAAATGACCTATGGATCCAAAGCTTTTAAAGAGAATAACAAACGCTCATTAAATTCTCAAGTGAACTTGCGGTGGGATATTTGCCCGAGTCAAACATGTCAATATTTTGCCCATTTGCAAAAAGCTGACATAACTAATCATAGATGATTGTAATGTGATTTATCATGCGTAACGGGCTATATTTTTGTACGAAATGACTTATGGATTGCAATTCAACACTCGGTTAAAAAATCCTCCGCAACCCGTTTTTCCCGACGATTGCAAAACCTGAGATATAAAAACGAAAAGGTGCTTACAATCCCTAAAAATTACAGACACTGTTTGGAATTATCTCTCCCTACAATTGTGCATTGTGCTTTTCCATTTTAGATGTACACTTTTTTCTTAAATCAGAACTTTGAGTTTTCGCTCCCCCTTCATCCCGTAAACAAAAAAGGCAAAAAAGATCACAACAAAATAAAAAATTTTTAGTTGATGTGTGGAAAATATTTAAAATAACAACTAATGTAAATAAAAAATATCTATTCACACACCACAAGTGAACACAAAAGTTTTGTTATCCAAGTTTGGGAAATTCCATTAGTCCAACCCTATTAAGCTTGGAATTTTACATGAAGGAGATTTTTTCTACACATGTTTTAAAAATGGATATGCATGCTTGAAACATGTTAAAGATTCAAATGACTTATGGATCCAAAGCTTTTAACGAGAATAACAAACGCTCATTAAATTCTCAAGTGAACGTGCGGTGGGATATTTACCCGAGTCTGACAAGTCATAATTTTGCCCATTTTCAAAAATGTGATCTAACAATCATTGATGATTGTAAAGTGATTTATCATGCGTAACGGGCTATATTTTTGTATGAAATGACTTATGGATTGCAATTCAACACTCAGTTAAAAATCCTCTGCCACCAGTTTTTCCCGACGATTGCAAAAACTGAGATATAAAAACTAAAAAGAGCTTACAATCCCTAAAAATTACAGACACTCTTTGGAATTATCTCTCCCTACAAATTGTGCATTGTGCTTTTCCATTTTAGATGTACACTTTTTTCTTAAATCAAAACTTTTACTTTTCGCTCTCCCTTCATCCCGAAAACAAACAAGGCAAAAAGCTTACAAAAAAACGAAAATTTTATAGTTGATGTACGGAAAAAATTTAAAACAATAACAGATATAAATAATGAAAATTTATTCGCCCAACACAAATGAACACAAAAGATTTGTCATCCAATTTTGGGAAATTCCACTAGTTTAACCCTAATAGCTTGGAATTTTGCAAGAGAGAGATTTCATCCACACATGTTTTTAAAATGGATATGCATGTTTGAAACATGTTAATGATGCAAATGAGCTATGGATGCAAAGCTTTTAAAGAGAATAACAAACGCTCATTAAATTCTCAAGTGAACTTGCGGTGGGATATTTGCCCGAGTCAAACATGTCAATATTTTGCCCATTTGCAAAAAGCTGACGTAATCATCATAGATGATTGTAATGTGATTTATCATGCGTAACGGGCTATATTTTTGTACGAAATGACTTATGGATTGCAATTCAACACTCTGTTAAAAAATCCTCCGCAACCCATTTTTCCCGACGATTGCAAAACCTGAGATATAAAAACGAAAAGGTGCTTACAATCCCTAAAAATTACAGACACTCTTTGGAATTATCTCTCTCTACACATGTGCATTGTGCGTTTCCGTTTCAGATGTACACATTTTTCTTAAATCAAAACTTCGAGTTTTTCGCTCTCCCTTCATCCCGTAAACAAAAAAGGCAAATAGATCACAGCAAGCTGAAAATTTCATAGTTGATGTGCGGAAAAAGTTTAAAACAATAAAAAAAGTAAATGAAGAAAATTTATTCACACACCACAAATGAATACAAAAGTTTTGTTATCCAAGTTTGGGAAATTCGACTAGTCCAAAACTAATATCTTGGAATTTTACATGAAGCAGATTTTTTCTACACATGTCTTAAAAATGGGTATGCATGCCAGAAACATGTTAAAGATTCAAATGACCTATGGATCCAAAGCTTTTAAAGAGAATAACAAACGCTCATTAAATTCTCAAGTGAACTTGCGGTGGGATATTTGCCCGAGTCAAACATGTCAATATTTTGCCCATTTGCAAAAAGCTGACATAACTAATCATAGATGATTGTAATGTGATTTATCATGCGTAACGGGCTATATTTTTGTACGAAATGACTTATGGATTGCAATTCAACACTCGGTTAAAAAATCCTCCGCAACCCGTTTTTCCCGACGATTGCAAAACCTGAGATATAAAAACGAAAAGGTGCTTACAATCCCTAAAAATTACAGACACTGTTTGGAATTATCTCTCCCTACAATTGTGCATTGTGCTTTTCCATTTTAGATGTACACTTTTTTCTTAAATCAGAACTTTGAGTTTTCGCTCCCCCTTCATCCCGTAAACAAAAAAGGCAAAAAAGATCACAACAAAATAAAAAATTTTTAGTTGATGTGTGGAAAATATTTAAAATAACAACTAATGTAAATAAAAAATATCTATTCACACACCACAAGTGAACACAAAAGTTTTGTTATCCAAGTTTGGGAAATTCCATTAGTCCAACCCTATTAAGCTTGGAATTTTACATGAAGGAGATTTTTTCTACACATGTTTTAAAAATGGATATGCATGCTTGAAACATGTTAAAGATTCAAATGACTTATGGATCCAAAGCTTTTAACGAGAATAACAAACGCTCATTAAATTCTCAAGTGAACGTGCGGTGGGATATTTACCCGAGTCTGACAAGTCATAATTTTGCCCATTTTCAAAAATGTGATCTAACAATCATTGATGATTGTAAAGTGATTTATCATGCGTAACGGGCTATATTTTTGTATGAAATGACTTATGGATTGCAATTCAACACTCAGTTAAAAATCCTCTGCCACCAGTTTTTCCCGACGATTGCAAAAACTGAGATATAAAAACTAAAAAGAGCTTACAATCCCTAAAAATTACAGACACTCTTTGGAATTATCTCTCCCTACAAATTGTGCATTGTGCTTTTCCATTTTAGATGTACACTTTTTTCTTAAATCAAAACTTTTACTTTTCGCTCTCCCTTCATCCCGAAAACAAACAAGGCAAAAAGCTTACAAAAAAACGAAAATTTTATAGTTGATGTACGGAAAAAATTTAAAACAATAACAGATATAAATAATGAAAATTTATTCGCCCAACACAAATGAACACAAAAGATTTGTCATCCAATTTTGGGAAATTCCACTAGTTTAACCCTAATAGCTTGGAATTTTGCAAGAGAGAGATTTCATCCACACATGTTTTTAAAATGGATATGCATGTTTGAAACATGTTAATGATGCAAATGAGCTATGGATGCAAAGCTTTTAAAGAGAATAACAAACGCTCATTAAATTCTCAAGTGAACTTGCGGTGGGATATTTGCCCGAGTCAAACATGTCAATATTTTGCCCATTTGCAAAAAGCTGACGTAATCATCATAGATGATTGTAATGTGATTTATCATGCGTAACGGGCTATATTTTTGTACGAAATGACTTATGGATTGCAATTCAACACTCTGTTAAAAAATCCTCCGCAACCCATTTTTCCCGACGATTGCAAAACCTGAGATATAAAAACGAAAAGGTGCTTACAATCCCTAAAAATTACAGACACTCTTTGGAATTATCTCTCTCTACACATGTGCATTGTGCGTTTCCGTTTCAGATGTACACATTTTTCTTAAATCAAAACTTCGAGTTTTTCGCTCTCCCTTCATCCCGTAAACAAAAAAGGCAAATAGATCACAGCAAGCTGAAAATTTCATAGTTGATGTGCGGAAAAAGTTTAAAACAATAAAAAAAGTAAATGAAGAAAATTTATTCACACACCACAAATGAACACAAAAGTTTTGTTATCCAAGTTTGGGAAATTCGACTAGTCCAAAACTAATATCTTGGAATTTTACATGAAGCAGATTTTTTCTACACATGTCTTAAAAATGGGTATGCATGCCAGAAACATGTTAAAGATTCAAATGACCTATGGATCCAAAGCTTTTAAAGAGAATAACAAACGCTCATTAAATTCTCAAGTGAACTTGCGGTGGGATATTTGCCCGAGTCAAACATGTCAATATTTTGCCCATTTGCAAAAAGCTGACATAACTAATCATAGATGATTGTAATGTGATTTATCATGCGTAACGGGCTATATTTTTGTACGAAATGACTTATGGATTGCAATTCAACACTCGGTTAAAAAATCCTCCGCAACCCGTTTTTCCCGACGATTGCAAAACCTGAGATATAAAAACGAAAAGGTGCTTACAATCCCTAAAAATTACAGACACTGTTTGGAATTATCTCTCCCTACAATTGTGCATTGTGCTTTTCCATTTTAGATGTACACTTTTTTCTTAAATCAGAACTTTGAGTTTTCGCTCCCCCTTCATCCCGTAAACAAAAAAGGCAAAAAAGATCACAACAAAATAAAAAATTTTTAGTTGATGTGTGGAAAATATTTAAAATAACAACTAATGTAAATAAAAAATATCTATTCACACACCACAAGTGAACACAAAAGTTTTGTTATCCAAGTTTGGGAAATTCCATTAGTCCAACCCTATTAAGCTTGGAATTTTACATGAAGGAGATTTTTTCTACACATGTTTTAAAAATGGATATGCATGCTTGAAACATGTTAAAGATTCAAATGACTTATGGATCCAAAGCTTTTAACGAGAATAACAAACGCTCATTAAATTCTCAAGTGAACGTGCGGTGGGATATTTACCCGAGTCTGACAAGTCATAATTTTGCCCATTTTCAAAAATGTGATCTAACAATCATTGATGATTGTAAAGTGATTTATCATGCGTAACGGGCTATATTTTTGTATGAAATGACTTATGGATTGCAATTCAACACTCAGTTAAAAATCCTCTGCCACCAGTTTTTCCCGACGATTGCAAAAACTGAGATATAAAAACTAAAAAGAGCTTACAATCCCTAAAAATTACAGACACTCTTTGGAATTATCTCTCCCTACAAATTGTGCATTGTGCTTTTCCATTTTAGATGTACACTTTTTTCTTAAATCAAAACTTTTACTTTTCGCTCTCCCTTCATCCCGAAAACAAACAAGGCAAAAAGCTTACAAAAAAACGAAAATTTTATAGTTGATGTACGGAAAAAATTTAAAACAATAACAGATATAAATAATGAAAATTTATTCGCCCAACACAAATGAACACAAAAGATTTGTCATCCAATTTTGGGAAATTCCACTAGTTTAACCCTAATAGCTTGGAATTTTGCAAGAGAGAGATTTCATCCACACATGTTTTTAAAATGGATATGCATGTTTGAAACATGTTAATGATGCAAATGAGCTATGGATGCAAAGCTTTTAAAGAGAATAACAAACGCTCATTAAATTCTCAAGTGAACTTGCGGTGGGATATTTGCCCGAGTCAAACATGTCAATATTTTGCCCATTTGCAAAAAGCTGACGTAATCATCATAGATGATTGTAATGTGATTTATCATGCGTAACGGGCTATATTTTTGTACGAAATGACTTATGGATTGCAATTCAACACTCTGTTAAAAAATCCTCCGCAACCCATTTTTCCCGACGATTGCAAAACCTGAGATATAAAAACGAAAAGGTGCTTACAATCCCTAAAAATTACAGACACTCTTTGGAATTATCTCTCTCTACACATGTGCATTGTGCGTTTCCGTTTCAGATGTACACATTTTTCTTAAATCAAAACTTCGAGTTTTTCGCTCTCCCTTCATCCCGTAAACAAAAAAGGCAAATAGATCACAGCAAGCTGAAAATTTCATAGTTGATGTGCGGAAAAAGTTTAAAACAATAAAAAAAGTAAATGAAGAAAATTTATTCACACACCACAAATGAATACAAAAGTTTTGTTATCCAAGTTTGGGAAATTCGACTAGTCCAAAACTAATATCTTGGAATTTTACATGAAGCAGATTTTTTCTACACATGTCTTAAAAATGGGTATGCATGCCAGAAACATGTTAAAGATTCAAATGACCTATGGATCCAAAGCTTTTAAAGAGAATAACAAACGCTCATTAAATTCTCAAGTGAACTTGCGGTGGGATATTTGCCCGAGTCAAACATGTCAATATTTTGCCCATTTGCAAAAAGCTGACATAACTAATCATAGATGATTGTAATGTGATTTATCATGCGTAACGGGCTATATTTTTGTACGAAATGACTTATGGATTGCAATTCAACACTCGGTTAAAAAATCCTCCGCAACCCGTTTTTCCCGACGATTGCAAAACCTGAGATATAAAAACGAAAAGGTGCTTACAATCCCTAAAAATTACAGACACTGTTTGGAATTATCTCTCCCTACAATTGTGCATTGTGCTTTTCCATTTTAGATGTACACTTTTTTCTTAAATCAGAACTTTGAGTTTTCGCTCCCCCTTCATCCCGTAAACAAAAAAGGCAAAAAAGATCACAACAAAATAAAAAATTTTTAGTTGATGTGTGGAAAATATTTAAAATAACAACTAATGTAAATAAAAAATATCTATTCACACACCACAAGTGAACACAAAAGTTTTGTTATCCAAGTTTGGGAAATTCCATTAGTCCAACCCTATTAAGCTTGGAATTTTACATGAAGGAGATTTTTTCTACACATGTTTTAAAAATGGATATGCATGCTTGAAACATGTTAAAGATTCAAATGACTTATGGATCCAAAGCTTTTAACGAGAATAACAAACGCTCATTAAATTCTCAAGTGAACGTGCGGTGGGATATTTACCCGAGTCTGACAAGTCATAATTTTGCCCATTTTCAAAAATGTGATCTAACAATCATTGATGATTGTAAAGTGATTTATCATGCGTAACGGGCTATATTTTTGTATGAAATGACTTATGGATTGCAATTCAACACTCAGTTAAAAATCCTCTGCCACCAGTTTTTCCCGACGATTGCAAAAACTGAGATATAAAAACTAAAAAGAGCTTACAATCCCTAAAAATTACAGACACTCTTTGGAATTATCTCTCCCTACAAATTGTGCATTGTGCTTTTCCATTTTAGATGTACACTTTTTTCTTAAATCAAAACTTTTACTTTTCGCTCTCCCTTCATCCCGAAAACAAACAAGGCAAAAAGCTTACAAAAAAACGAAAATTTTATAGTTGATGTACGGAAAAAATTTAAAACAATAACAGATATAAATAATGAAAATTTATTCGCCCAACACAAATGAACACAAAAGATTTGTCATCCAATTTTGGGAAATTCCACTAGTTTAACCCTAATAGCTTGGAATTTTGCAAGAGAGAGATTTCATCCACACATGTTTTTAAAATGGATATGCATGTTTGAAACATGTTAATGATGCAAATGAGCTATGGATGCAAAGCTTTTAAAGAGAATAACAAACGCTCATTAAATTCTCAAGTGAACTTGCGGTGGGATATTTGCCCGAGTCAAACATGTCAATATTTTGCCCATTTGCAAAAAGCTGACGTAATCATCATAGATGATTGTAATGTGATTTATCATGCGTAACGGGCTATATTTTTGTACGAAATGACTTATGGATTGCAATTCAACACTCTGTTAAAAAATCCTCCGCAACCCATTTTTCCCGACGATTGCAAAACCTGAGATATAAAAACGAAAAGGTGCTTACAATCCCTAAAAATTACAGACACTCTTTGGAATTATCTCTCTCTACACATGTGCATTGTGCGTTTCCGTTTCAGATGTACACATTTTTCTTAAATCAAAACTTCGAGTTTTTCGCTCTCCCTTCATCCCGTAAACAAAAAAGGCAAATAGATCACAGCAAGCTGAAAATTTCATAGTTGATGTGCGGAAAAAGTTTAAAACAATAAAAAAAGTAAATGAAGAAAATTTATTCACACACCACAAATGAATACAAAAGTTTTGTTATCCAAGTTTGGGAAATTCGACTAGTCCAAAACTAATATCTTGGAATTTTACATGAAGCAGATTTTTTCTACACATGTCTTAAAAATGGGTATGCATGCCAGAAACATGTTAAAGATTCAAATGACCTATGGATCCAAAGCTTTTAAAGAGAATAACAAACGCTCATTAAATTCTCAAGTGAACTTGCGGTGGGATATTTGCCCGAGTCAAACATGTCAATATTTTGCCCATTTGCAAAAAGCTGACATAACTAATCATAGATGATTGTAATGTGATTTATCATGCGTAACGGGCTATATTTTTGTACGAAATGACTTATGGATTGCAATTCAACACTCGGTTAAAAAATCCTCCGCAACCCGTTTTTCCCGACGATTGCAAAACCTGAGATATAAAAACGAAAAGGTGCTTACAATCCCTAAAAATTACAGACACTGTTTGGAATTATCTCTCCCTACAATTGTGCATTGTGCTTTTCCATTTTAGATGTACACTTTTTTCTTAAATCAGAACTTTGAGTTTTCGCTCCCCCTTCATCCCGTAAACAAAAAAGGCAAAAAAGATCACAACAAAATAAAAAATTTTTAGTTGATGTGTGGAAAATATTTAAAATAACAACTAATGTAAATAAAAAATATCTATTCACACACCACAAGTGAACACAAAAGTTTTGTTATCCAAGTTTGGGAAATTCCATTAGTCCAACCCTATTAAGCTTGGAATTTTACATGAAGGAGATTTTTTCTACACATGTTTTAAAAATGGATATGCATGCTTGAAACATGTTAAAGATTCAAATGACTTATGGATCCAAAGCTTTTAACGAGAATAACAAACGCTCATTAAATTCTCAAGTGAACGTGCGGTGGGATATTTACCCGAGTCTGACAAGTCATAATTTTGCCCATTTTCAAAAATGTGATCTAACAATCATTGATGATTGTAAAGTGATTTATCATGCGTAACGGGCTATATTTTTGTATGAAATGACTTATGGATTGCAATTCAACACTCAGTTAAAAATCCTCTGCCACCAGTTTTTCCCGACGATTGCAAAAACTGAGATATAAAAACTAAAAAGAGCTTACAATCCCTAAAAATTACAGACACTCTTTGGAATTATCTCTCCCTACAAATTGTGCATTGTGCTTTTCCATTTTAGATGTACACTTTTTTCTTAAATCAAAACTTTTACTTTTCGCTCTCCCTTCATCCCGAAAACAAACAAGGCAAAAAGCTTACAAAAAAACGAAAATTTTATAGTTGATGTACGGAAAAAATTTAAAACAATAACAGATATAAATAATGAAAATTTATTCGCCCAACACAAATGAACACAAAAGATTTGTCATCCAATTTTGGGAAATTCCACTAGTTTAACCCTAATAGCTTGGAATTTTGCAAGAGAGAGATTTCATCCACACATGTTTTTAAAATGGATATGCATGTTTGAAACATGTTAATGATGCAAATGAGCTATGGATGCAAAGCTTTTAAAGAGAATAACAAACGCTCATTAAATTCTCAAGTGAACTTGCGGTGGGATATTTGCCCGAGTCAAACATGTCAATATTTTGCCCATTTGCAAAAAGCTGACGTAATCATCATAGATGATTGTAATGTGATTTATCATGCGTAACGGGCTATATTTTTGTACGAAATGACTTATGGATTGCAATTCAACACTCTGTTAAAAAATCCTCCGCAACCCATTTTTCCCGACGATTGCAAAACCTGAGATATAAAAACGAAAAGGTGCTTACAATCCCTAAAAATTACAGACACTCTTTGGAATTATCTCTCTCTACACATGTGCATTGTGCGTTTCCGTTTCAGATGTACACATTTTTCTTAAATCAAAACTTCGAGTTTTTCGCTCTCCCTTCATCCCGTAAACAAAAAAGGCAAATAGATCACAGCAAGCTGAAAATTTCATAGTTGATGTGCGGAAAAAGTTTAAAACAATAAAAAAAGTAAATGAAGAAAATTTATTCACACACCACAAATGAACACAAAAGTTTTGTTATCCAAGTTTGGGAAATTCGACTAGTCCAAAACTAATATCTTGGAATTTTACATGAAGCAGATTTTTTCTACACATGTCTTAAAAATGGGTATGCATGCCAGAAACATGTTAAAGATTCAAATGACCTATGGATCCAAAGCTTTTAAAGAGAATAACAAACGCTCATTAAATTCTCAAGTGAACTTGCGGTGGGATATTTGCCCGAGTCAAACATGTCAATATTTTGCCCATTTGCAAAAAGCTGACATAACTAATCATAGATGATTGTAATGTGATTTATCATGCGTAACGGGCTATATTTTTGTACGAAATGACTTATGGATTGCAATTCAACACTCGGTTAAAAAATCCTCCGCAACCCGTTTTTCCCGACGATTGCAAAACCTGAGATATAAAAACGAAAAGGTGCTTACAATCCCTAAAAATTACAGACACTGTTTGGAATTATCTCTCCCTACAATTGTGCATTGTGCTTTTCCATTTTAGATGTACACTTTTTTCTTAAATCAGAACTTTGAGTTTTCGCTCCCCCTTCATCCCGTAAACAAAAAAGGCAAAAAAGATCACAACAAAATAAAAAATTTTTAGTTGATGTGTGGAAAATATTTAAAATAACAACTAATGTAAATAAAAAATATCTATTCACACACCACAAGTGAACACAAAAGTTTTGTTATCCAAGTTTGGGAAATTCCATTAGTCCAACCCTATTAAGCTTGGAATTTTACATGAAGGAGATTTTTTCTACACATGTTTTAAAAATGGATATGCATGCTTGAAACATGTTAAAGATTCAAATGACTTATGGATCCAAAGCTTTTAACGAGAATAACAAACGCTCATTAAATTCTCAAGTGAACGTGCGGTGGGATATTTACCCGAGTCTGACAAGTCATAATTTTGCCCATTTTCAAAAATGTGATCTAACAATCATTGATGATTGTAAAGTGATTTATCATGCGTAACGGGCTATATTTTTGTATGAAATGACTTATGGATTGCAATTCAACACTCAGTTAAAAATCCTCTGCCACCAGTTTTTCCCGACGATTGCAAAAACTGAGATATAAAAACTAAAAAGAGCTTACAATCCCTAAAAATTACAGACACTCTTTGGAATTATCTCTCCCTACAAATTGTGCATTGTGCTTTTCCATTTTAGATGTACACTTTTTTCTTAAATCAAAACTTTTACTTTTCGCTCTCCCTTCATCCCGAAAACAAACAAGGCAAAAAGCTTACAAAAAAACGAAAATTTTATAGTTGATGTACGGAAAAAATTTAAAACAATAACAGATATAAATAATGAAAATTTATTCGCCCAACACAAATGAACACAAAAGATTTGTCATCCAATTTTGGGAAATTCCACTAGTTTAACCCTAATAGCTTGGAATTTTGCAAGAGAGAGATTTCATCCACACATGTTTTTAAAATGGATATGCATGTTTGAAACATGTTAATGATGCAAATGAGCTATGGATGCAAAGCTTTTAAAGAGAATAACAAACGCTCATTAAATTCTCAAGTGAACTTGCGGTGGGATATTTGCCCGAGTCAAACATGTCAATATTTTGCCCATTTGCAAAAAGCTGACGTAATCATCATAGATGATTGTAATGTGATTTATCATGCGTAACGGGCTATATTTTTGTACGAAATGACTTATGGATTGCAATTCAACACTCTGTTAAAAAATCCTCCGCAACCCATTTTTCCCGACGATTGCAAAACCTGAGATATAAAAACGAAAAGGTGCTTACAATCCCTAAAAATTACAGACACTCTTTGGAATTATCTCTCTCTACACATGTGCATTGTGCGTTTCCGTTTCAGATGTACACATTTTTCTTAAATCAAAACTTCGAGTTTTTCGCTCTCCCTTCATCCCGTAAACAAAAAAGGCAAATAGATCACAGCAAGCTGAAAATTTCATAGTTGATGTGCGGAAAAAGTTTAAAACAATAAAAAAAGTAAATGAAGAAAATTTATTCACACACCACAAATGAACACAAAAGTTTTGTTATCCAAGTTTGGGAAATTCGACTAGTCCAAAACTAATATCTTGGAATTTTACATGAAGCAGATTTTTTCTACACATGTCTTAAAAATGGGTATGCATGCCAGAAACATGTTAAAGATTCAAATGACCTATGGATCCAAAGCTTTTAAAGAGAATAACAAACGCTCATTAAATTCTCAAGTGAACTTGCGGTGGGATATTTGCCCGAGTCAAACATGTCAATATTTTGCCCATTTGCAAAAAGCTGACATAACTAATCATAGATGATTGTAATGTGATTTATCATGCGTAACGGGCTATATTTTTGTACGAAATGACTTATGGATTGCAATTCAACACTCGGTTAAAAAATCCTCCGCAACCCGTTTTTCCCGACGATTGCAAAACCTGAGATATAAAAACGAAAAGGTGCTTACAATCCCTAAAAATTACAGACACTGTTTGGAATTATCTCTCCCTACAATTGTGCATTGTGCTTTTCCATTTTAGATGTACACTTTTTTCTTAAATCAGAACTTTGAGTTTTCGCTCCCCCTTCATCCCGTAAACAAAAAAGGCAAAAAAGATCACAACAAAATAAAAAATTTTTAGTTGATGTGTGGAAAATATTTAAAATAACAACTAATGTAAATAAAAAATATCTATTCACACACCACAAGTGAACACAAAAGTTTTGTTATCCAAGTTTGGGAAATTCCATTAGTCCAACCCTATTAAGCTTGGAATTTTACATGAAGGAGATTTTTTCTACACATGTTTTAAAAATGGATATGCATGCTTGAAACATGTTAAAGATTCAAATGACTTATGGATCCAAAGCTTTTAACGAGAATAACAAACGCTCATTAAATTCTCAAGTGAACGTGCGGTGGGATATTTACCCGAGTCTGACAAGTCATAATTTTGCCCATTTTCAAAAATGTGATCTAACAATCATTGATGATTGTAAAGTGATTTATCATGCGTAACGGGCTATATTTTTGTATGAAATGACTTATGGATTGCAATTCAACACTCAGTTAAAAATCCTCTACCACCAGTTTTTCCCGACGATTGCAAAAACTGAGATATAAAAACTAAAAAGAGCTTACAATCCCTAAAAATTACAGACACTCTTTGGAATTATCTCTCCCTACAAATTGTGCATTGTGCTTTTCCATTTTAGATGTACACTTTTTTCTTAAATCAAAACTTTTACTTTTCGCTCTCCCTTCATCCCGAAAACAAACAAGGCAAAAAGCTTACAAAAAAACGAAAATTTTATAGTTGATGTACGGAAAAAATTTAAAACAATAACAGATATAAATAATGAAAATTTATTCGCCCAACACAAATGAACACAAAAGATTTGTCATCCAATTTTGGGAAATTCCACTAGTTTAACCCTAATAGCTTGGAATTTTGCAAGAGAGAGATTTCATCCACACATGTTTTTAAAATGGATATGCATGTTTGAAACATGTTAATGATGCAAATGAGCTATGGATGCAAAGCTTTTAAAGAGAATAACAAACGCTCATTAAATTCTCAAGTGAACTTGCGGTGGGATATTTGCCCGAGTCAAACATGTCAATATTTTGCCCATTTGCAAAAAGCTGACGTAATCATCATAGATGATTGTAATGTGATTTATCATGCGTAACGGGCTATATTTTTGTACGAAATGACTTATGGATTGCAATTCAACACTCTGTTAAAAAATCCTCCGCAACCCATTTTTCCCGACGATTGCAAAACCTGAGATATAAAAACGAAAAGGTGCTTACAATCCCTAAAAATTACAGACACTCTTTGGAATTATCTCTCTCTACACATGTGCATTGTGCGTTTCCGTTTCAGATGTACACATTTTTCTTAAATCAAAACTTCGAGTTTTTCGCTCTCCCTTCATCCCGTAAACAAAAAAGGCAAATAGATCACAGCAAGCTGAAAATTTCATAGTTGATGTGCGGAAAAAGTTTAAAACAATAAAAAAAGTAAATGAAGAAAATTTATTCACACACCACAAATGAACACAAAAGTTTTGTTATCCAAGTTTGGGAAATTCGACTAGTCCAAAACTAATATCTTGGAATTTTACATGAAGCAGATTTTTTCTACACATGTCTTAAAAATGGGTATGCATGCCAGAAACATGTTAAAGATTCAAATGACCTATGGATCCAAAGCTTTTAAAGAGAATAACAAACGCTCATTAAATTCTCAAGTGAACTTGCGGTGGGATATTTGCCCGAGTCAAACATGTCAATATTTTGCCCATTTGCAAAAAGCTGACATAACTAATCATAGATGATTGTAATGTGATTTATCATGCGTAACGGGCTATATTTTTGTACGAAATGACTTATGGATTGCAATTCAACACTCGGTTAAAAAATCCTCCGCAACCCGTTTTTCCCGACGATTGCAAAACCTGAGATATAAAAACGAAAAGGTGCTTACAATCCCTAAAAATTACAGACACTGTTTGGAATTATCTCTCCCTACAATTGTGCATTGTGCTTTTCCATTTTAGATGTACACTTTTTTCTTAAATCAGAACTTTGAGTTTTCGCTCCCCCTTCATCCCGTAAACAAAAAAGGCAAAAAAGATCACAACAAAATAAAAAATTTTTAGTTGATGTGTGGAAAATATTTAAAATAACAACTAATGTAAATAAAAAATATCTATTCACACACCACAAGTGAACACAAAAGTTTTGTTATCCAAGTTTGGGAAATTCCATTAGTCCAACCCTATTAAGCTTGGAATTTTACATGAAGGAGATTTTTTCTACACATGTTTTAAAAATGGATATGCATGCTTGAAACATGTTAAAGATTCAAATGACTTATGGATCCAAAGCTTTTAACGAGAATAACAAACGCTCATTAAATTCTCAAGTGAACGTGCGGTGGGATATTTACCCGAGTCTGACAAGTCATAATTTTGCCCATTTTCAAAAATGTGATCTAACAATCATTGATGATTGTAAAGTGATTTATCATGCGTAACGGGCTATATTTTTGTATGAAATGACTTATGGATTGCAATTCAACACTCAGTTAAAAATCCTCTGCCACCAGTTTTTCCCGACGATTGCAAAAACTGAGATATAAAAACTAAAAAGAGCTTACAATCCCTAAAAATTACAGACACTCTTTGGAATTATCTCTCCCTACAAATTGTGCATTGTGCTTTTCCATTTTAGATGTACACTTTTTTCTTAAATCAAAACTTTTACTTTTCGCTCTCCCTTCATCCCGAAAACAAACAAGGCAAAAAGCTTACAAAAAAACGAAAATTTTATAGTTGATGTACGGAAAAAATTTAAAACAATAACAGATATAAATAATGAAAATTTATTCGCCCAACACAAATGAACACAAAAGATTTGTCATCCAATTTTGGGAAATTCCACTAGTTTAACCCTAATAGCTTGGAATTTTGCAAGAGAGAGATTTCATCCACACATGTTTTTAAAATGGATATGCATGTTTGAAACATGTTAATGATGCAAATGAGCTATGGATGCAAAGCTTTTAAAGAGAATAACAAACGCTCATTAAATTCTCAAGTGAACTTGCGGTGGGATATTTGCCCGAGTCAAACATGTCAATATTTTGCCCATTTGCAAAAAGCTGACGTAATCATCATAGATGATTGTAATGTGATTTATCATGCGTAACGGGCTATATTTTTGTACGAAATGACTTATGGATTGCAATTCAACACTCTGTTAAAAAATCCTCCGCAACCCATTTTTCCCGACGATTGCAAAACCTGAGATATAAAAACGAAAAGGTGCTTACAATCCCTAAAAATTACAGACACTCTTTGGAATTATCTCTCTCTACACATGTGCATTGTGCGTTTCCGTTTCAGATGTACACATTTTTCTTAAATCAAAACTTCGAGTTTTTCGCTCTCCCTTCATCCCGTAAACAAAAAAGGCAAATAGATCACAGCAAGCTGAAAATTTCATAGTTGATGTGCGGAAAAAGTTTAAAACAATAAAAAAAGTAAATGAAGAAAATTTATTCACACACCACAAATGAACACAAAAGTTTTGTTATCCAAGTTTGGGAAATTCGACTAGTCCAAAACTAATATCTTGGAATTTTACATGAAGCAGATTTTTTCTACACATGTCTTAAAAATGGGTATGCATGCCAGAAACATGTTAAAGATTCAAATGACCTATGGATCCAAAGCTTTTAAAGAGAATAACAAACGCTCATTAAATTCTCAAGTGAACTTGCGGTGGGATATTTGCCCGAGTCAAACATGTCAATATTTTGCCCATTTGCAAAAAGCTGACATAACTAATCATAGATGATTGTAATGTGATTTATCATGCGTAACGGGCTATATTTTTGTACGAAATGACTTATGGATTGCAATTCAACACTCGGTTAAAAAATCCTCCGCAACCCGTTTTTCCCGACGATTGCAAAACCTGAGATATAAAAACGAAAAGGTGCTTACAATCCCTAAAAATTACAGACACTGTTTGGAATTATCTCTCCCTACAATTGTGCATTGTGCTTTTCCATTTTAGATGTACACTTTTTTCTTAAATCGGAACTTTGAGTTTTCGCTCCCCCTTCATCCCGTAAACAAAAAAGGCAAAAAAGATCACAACAAAATAAAAAATTTTTAGTTGATGTGTGGAAAATATTTAAAATAACAACTAATGTAAATAAAAAATATCTATTCACACACCACAAGTGAACACAAAAGTTTTGTTATCCAAGTTTGGGAAATTCCATTAGTCCAACCCTATTAAGCTTGGAATTTTACATGAAGGAGATTTTTTCTACACATGTTTTAAAAATGGATATGCATGCTTGAAACATGTTAAAGATTCAAATGACTTATGGATCCAAAGCTTTTAACGAGAATAACAAACGCTCATTAAATTCTCAAGTGAACGTGCGGTGGGATATTTACCCGAGTCTGACAAGTCATAATTTTGCCCATTTTCAAAAATGTGATCTAACAATCATTGATGATTGTAAAGTGATTTATCATGCGTAACGGGCTATATTTTTGTATGAAATGACTTATGGATTGCAATTCAACACTCAGTTAAAAATCCTCTGCCACCAGTTTTTCCCGACGATTGCAAAAACTGAGATATAAAAACTAAAAAGAGCTTACAATCCCTAAAAATTACAGACACTCTTTGGAATTATCTCTCCCTACAAATTGTGCATTGTGCTTTTCCATTTTAGATGTACACTTTTTTCTTAAATCAAAACTTTTACTTTTCGCTCTCCCTTCATCCCGAAAACAAACAAGGCAAAAAGCTTACAAAAAAACGAAAATTTTATAGTTGATGTACGGAAAAAATTTAAAACAATAACAGATATAAATAATGAAAATTTATTCGCCCAACACAAATGAACACAAAAGATTTGTCATCCAATTTTGGGAAATTCCACTAGTTTAACCCTAATAGCTTGGAATTTTGCAAGAGAGAGATTTCATCCACACATGTTTTTAAAATGGATATGCATGTTTGAAACATGTTAATGATGCAAATGAGCTATGGATGCAAAGCTTTTAAAGAGAATAACAAACGCTCATTAAATTCTCAAGTGAACTTGCGGTGGGATATTTGCCCGAGTCAAACATGTCAATATTTTGCCCATTTGCAAAAAGCTGACGTAATCATCATAGATGATTGTAATGTGATTTATCATGCGTAACGGGCTATATTTTTGTACGAAATGACTTATGGATTGCAATTCAACACTCTGTTAAAAAATCCTCCGCAACCCATTTTTCCCGACGATTGCAAAACCTGAGATATAAAAACGAAAAGGTGCTTACAATCCCTAAAAATTACAGACACTCTTTGGAATTATCTCTCTCTACACATGTGCATTGTGCGTTTCCGTTTCAGATGTACACATTTTTCTTAAATCAAAACTTCGAGTTTTTCGCTCTCCCTTCATCCCGTAAACAAAAAAGGCAAATAGATCACAGCAAGCTGAAAATTTCATAGTTGATGTGCGGAAAAAGTTTAAAACAATAAAAAAAGTAAATGAAGAAAATTTATTCACACACCACAAATGAACACAAAAGTTTTGTTATCCAAGTTTGGGAAATTCGACTAGTCCAAAACTAATATCTTGGAATTTTACATGAAGCAGATTTTTTCTACACATGTCTTAAAAATGGGTATGCATGCCAGAAACATGTTAAAGATTCAAATGACCTATGGATCCAAAGCTTTTAAAGAGAATAACAAACGCTCATTAAATTCTCAAGTGAACTTGCGGTGGGATATTTGCCCGAGTCAAACATGTCAATATTTTGCCCATTTGCAAAAAGCTGACATAACTAATCATAGATGATTGTAATGTGATTTATCATGCGTAACGGGCTATATTTTTGTACGAAATGACTTATGGATTGCAATTCAACACTCGGTTAAAAAATCCTCCGCAACCCGTTTTTCCCGACGATTGCAAAACCTGAGATATAAAAACGAAAAGGTGCTTACAATCCCTAAAAATTACAGACACTGTTTGGAATTATCTCTCCCTACAATTGTGCATTGTGCTTTTCCATTTTAGATGTACACTTTTTTCTTAAATCGGAACTTTGAGTTTTCGCTCCCCCTTCATCCCGTAAACAAAAAAGGCAAAAAAGATCACAACAAAATAAAAAATTTTTAGTTGATGTGTGGAAAATATTTAAAATAACAACTAATGTAAATAAAAAATATCTATTCACACACCACAAGTGAACACAAAAGTTTTGTTATCCAAGTTTGGGAAATTCCATTAGTCCAACCCTATTAAGCTTGGAATTTTACATGAAGGAGATTTTTTCTACACATGTTTTAAAAATGGATATGCATGCTTGAAACATGTTAAAGATTCAAATGACTTATGGATCCAAAGCTTTTAACGAGAATAACAAACGCTCATTAAATTCTCAAGTGAACGTGCGGTGGGATATTTACCCGAGTCTGACAAGTCATAATTTTGCCCATTTTCAAAAATGTGATCTAACAATCATTGATGATTGTAAAGTGATTTATCATGCGTAACGGGCTATATTTTTGTATGAAATGACTTATGGATTGCAATTCAACACTCAGTTAAAAATCCTCTGCCACCAGTTTTTCCCGACGATTGCAAAAACTGAGATATAAAAACTAAAAAGAGCTTACAATCCCTAAAAATTACAGACACTCTTTGGAATTATCTCTCCCTACAAATTGTGCATTGTGCTTTTCCATTTTAGATGTACACTTTTTTCTTAAATCAAAACTTTTACTTTTCGCTCTCCCTTCATCCCGAAAACAAACAAGGCAAAAAGCTTACAAAAAAACGAAAATTTTATAGTTGATGTACGGAAAAAATTTAAAACAATAACAGATATAAATAATGAAAATTTATTCGCCCAACACAAATGAACACAAAAGATTTGTCATCCAATTTTGGGAAATTCCACTAGTTTAACCCTAATAGCTTGGAATTTTGCAAGAGAGAGATTTCATCCACACATGTTTTTAAAATGGATATGCATGTTTGAAACATGTTAATGATGCAAATGAGCTATGGATGCAAAGCTTTTAAAGAGAATAACAAACGCTCATTAAATTCTCAAGTGAACTTGCGGTGGGATATTTGCCCGAGTCAAACATGTCAATATTTTGCCCATTTGCAAAAAGCTGACGTAATCATCATAGATGATTGTAATGTGATTTATCATGCGTAACGGGCTATATTTTTGTACGAAATGACTTATGGATTGCAATTCAACACTCTGTTAAAAAATCCTCCGCAACCCATTTTTCCCGACGATTGCAAAACCTGAGATATAAAAACGAAAAGGTGCTTACAATCCCTAAAAATTACAGACACTCTTTGGAATTATCTCTCTCTACACATGTGCATTGTGCGTTTCCGTTTCAGATGTACACATTTTTCTTAAATCAAAACTTCGAGTTTTTCGCTCTCCCTTCATCCCGTAAACAAAAAAGGCAAATAGATCACAGCAAGCTGAAAATTTCATAGTTGATGTGCGGAAAAAGTTTAAAACAATAAAAAAAGTAAATGAAGAAAATTTATTCACACACCACAAATGAACACAAAAGTTTTGTTATCCAAGTTTGGGAAATTCGACTAGTCCAAAACTAATATCTTGGAATTTTACATGAAGCAGATTTTTTCTACACATGTCTTAAAAATGGGTATGCATGCCAGAAACATGTTAAAGATTCAAATGACCTATGGATCCAAAGCTTTTAAAGAGAATAACAAACGCTCATTAAATTCTCAAGTGAACTTGCGGTGGGATATTTGCCCGAGTCAAACATGTCAATATTTTGCCCATTTGCAAAAAGCTGACATAACTAATCATAGATGATTGTAATGTGATTTATCATGCGTAACGGGCTATATTTTTGTACGAAATGACTTATGGATTGCAATTCAACACTCGGTTAAAAAATCCTCCGCAACCCGTTTTTCCCGACGATTGCAAAACCTGAGATATAAAAACGAAAAGGTGCTTACAATCCCTAAAAATTACAGACACTGTTTGGAATTATCTCTCCCTACAATTGTGCATTGTGCTTTTCCATTTTAGATGTACACTTTTTTCTTAAATCGGAACTTTGAGTTTTCGCTCCCCCTTCATCCCGTAAACAAAAAAGGCAAAAAAGATCACAACAAAATAAAAAATTTTTAGTTGATGTGTGGAAAATATTTAAAATAACAACTAATGTAAATAAAAAATATCTATTCACACACCACAAGTGAACACAAAAGTTTTGTTATCCAAGTTTGGGAAATTCCATTAGTCCAACCCTATTAAGCTTGGAATTTTACATGAAGGAGATTTTTTCTACACATGTTTTAAAAATGGATATGCATGCTTGAAACATGTTAAAGATTCAAATGACTTATGGATCCAAAGCTTTTAACGAGAATAACAAACGCTCATTAAATTCTCAAGTGAACGTGCGGTGGGATATTTACCCGAGTCTGACAAGTCATAATTTTGCCCATTTTCAAAAATGTGATCTAACAATCATTGATGATTGTAAAGTGATTTATCATGCGTAACGGGCTATATTTTTGTATGAAATGACTTATGGATTGCAATTCAACACTCAGTTAAAAATCCTCTGCCACCAGTTTTTCCCGACGATTGCAAAAACTGAGATATAAAAACTAAAAAGAGCTTACAATCCCTAAAAATTACAGACACTCTTTGGAATTATCTCTCCCTACAAATTGTGCATTGTGCTTTTCCATTTTAGATGTACACTTTTTTCTTAAATCAAAACTTTTACTTTTCGCTCTCCCTTCATCCCGAAAACAAACAAGGCAAAAAGCTTACAAAAAAACGAAAATTTTATAGTTGATGTACGGAAAAAATTTAAAACAATAACAGATATAAATAATGAAAATTTATTCGCCCAACACAAATGAACACAAAAGATTTGTCATCCAATTTTGGGAAATTCCACTAGTTTAACCCTAATAGCTTGGAATTTTGCAAGAGAGAGATTTCATCCACACATGTTTTTAAAATGGATATGCATGTTTGAAACATGTTAATGATGCAAATGAGCTATGGATGCAAAGCTTTTAAAGAGAATAACAAACGCTCATTAAATTCTCAAGTGAACTTGCGGTGGGATATTTGCCCGAGTCAAACATGTCAATATTTTGCCCATTTGCAAAAAGCTGACGTAATCATCATAGATGATTGTAATGTGATTTATCATGCGTAACGGGCTATATTTTTGTACGAAATGACTTATGGATTGCAATTCAACACTCTGTTAAAAAATCCTCCGCAACCCATTTTTCCCGACGATTGCAAAACCTGAGATATAAAAACGAAAAGGTGCTTACAATCCCTAAAAATTACAGACACTCTTTGGAATTATCTCTCTCTACACATGTGCATTGTGCGTTTCCGTTTCAGATGTACACATTTTTCTTAAATCAAAACTTCGAGTTTTTCGCTCTCCCTTCATCCCGTAAACAAAAAAGGCAAATAGATCACAGCAAGCTGAAAATTTCATAGTTGATGTGCGGAAAAAGTTTAAAACAATAAAAAAAGTAAATGAAGAAAATTTATTCACACACCACAAATGAACACAAAAGTTTTGTTATCCAAGTTTGGGAAATTCGACTAGTCCAAAACTAATATCTTGGAATTTTACATGAAGCAGATTTTTTCTACACATGTCTTAAAAATGGGTATGCATGCCAGAAACATGTTAAAGATTCAAATGACCTATGGATCCAAAGCTTTTAAAGAGAATAACAAACGCTCATTAAATTCTCAAGTGAACTTGCGGTGGGATATTTGCCCGAGTCAAACATGTCAATATTTTGCCCATTTGCAAAAAGCTGACATAACTAATCATAGATGATTGTAATGTGATTTATCATGCGTAACGGGCTATATTTTTGTACGAAATGACTTATGGATTGCAATTCAACACTCGGTTAAAAAATCCTCCGCAACCCGTTTTTCCCGACGATTGCAAAACCTGAGATATAAAAACGAAAAGGTGCTTACAATCCCTAAAAATTACAGACACTGTTTGGAATTATCTCTCCCTACAATTGTGCATTGTGCTTTTCCATTTTAGATGTACACTTTTTTCTTAAATCGGAACTTTGAGTTTTCGCTCCCCCTTCATCCCGTAAACAAAAAAGGCAAAAAAGATCACAACAAAATAAAAAATTTTTAGTTGATGTGTGGAAAATATTTAAAATAACAACTAATGTAAATAAAAAATATCTATTCACACACCACAAGTGAACACAAAAGTTTTGTTATCCAAGTTTGGGAAATTCCATTAGTCCAACCCTATTAAGCTTGGAATTTTACATGAAGGAGATTTTTTCTACACATGTTTTAAAAATGGATATGCATGCTTGAAACATGTTAAAGATTCAAATGACTTATGGATCCAAAGCTTTTAACGAGAATAACAAACGCTCATTAAATTCTCAAGTGAACGTGCGGTGGGATATTTACCCGAGTCTGACAAGTCATAATTTTGCCCATTTTCAAAAATGTGATCTAACAATCATTGATGATTGTAAAGTGATTTATCATGCGTAACGGGCTATATTTTTGTATGAAATGACTTATGGATTGCAATTCAACACTCAGTTAAAAATCCTCTGCCACCAGTTTTTCCCGACGATTGCAAAAACTGAGATATAAAAACTAAAAAGAGCTTACAATCCCTAAAAATTACAGACACTCTTTGGAATTATCTCTCCCTACAAATTGTGCATTGTGCTTTTCCATTTTAGATGTACACTTTTTTCTTAAATCAAAACTTTTACTTTTCGCTCTCCCTTCATCCCGAAAACAAACAAGGCAAAAAGCTTACAAAAAAACGAAAATTTTATAGTTGATGTACGGAAAAAATTTAAAACAATAACAGATATAAATAATGAAAATTTATTCGCCCAACACAAATGAACACAAAAGATTTGTCATCCAATTTTGGGAAATTCCACTAGTTTAACCCTAATAGCTTGGAATTTTGCAAGAGAGAGATTTCATCCACACATGTTTTTAAAATGGATATGCATGTTTGAAACATGTTAATGATGCAAATGAGCTATGGATGCAAAGCTTTTAAAGAGAATAACAAACGCTCATTAAATTCTCAAGTGAACTTGCGGTGGGATATTTGCCCGAGTCAAACATGTCAATATTTTGCCCATTTGCAAAAAGCTGACGTAATCATCATAGATGATTGTAATGTGATTTATCATGCGTAACGGGCTATATTTTTGTACGAAATGACTTATGGATTGCAATTCAACACTCTGTTAAAAAATCCTCCGCAACCCATTTTTCCCGACGATTGCAAAACCTGAGATATAAAAACGAAAAGGTGCTTACAATCCCTAAAAATTACAGACACTCTTTGGAATTATCTCTCTCTACACATGTGCATTGTGCGTTTCCGTTTCAGATGTACACATTTTTCTTAAATCAAAACTTCGAGTTTTTCGCTCTCCCTTCATCCCGTAAACAAAAAAGGCAAATAGATCACAGCAAGCTGAAAATTTCATAGTTGATGTGCGGAAAAAGTTTAAAACAATAAAAAAAGTAAATGAAGAAAATTTATTCACACACCACAAATGAACACAAAAGTTTTGTTATCCAAGTTTGGGAAATTCGACTAGTCCAAAACTAATATCTTGGAATTTTACATGAAGCAGATTTTTTCTACACATGTCTTAAAAATGGGTATGCATGCCAGAAACATGTTAAAGATTCAAATGACCTATGGATCCAAAGCTTTTAAAGAGAATAACAAACGCTCATTAAATTCTCAAGTGAACTTGCGGTGGGATATTTGCCCGAGTCAAACATGTCAATATTTTGCCCATTTGCAAAAAGCTGACATAACTAATCATAGATGATTGTAATGTGATTTATCATGCGTAACGGGCTATATTTTTGTACGAAATGACTTATGGATTGCAATTCAACACTCGGTTAAAAAATCCTCCGCAACCCGTTTTTCCCGACGATTGCAAAACCTGAGATATAAAAACGAAAAGGTGCTTACAATCCCTAAAAATTACAGACACTGTTTGGAATTATCTCTCCCTACAATTGTGCATTGTGCTTTTCCATTTTAGATGTACACTTTTTTCTTAAATCAGAACTTTGAGTTTTCGCTCCCCCTTCATCCCGTAAACAAAAAAGGCAAAAAAGATCACAACAAAATAAAAAATTTTTAGTTGATGTGTGGAAAATATTTAAAATAACAACTAATGTAAATAAAAAATATCTATTCACACACCACAAGTGAACACAAAAGTTTTGTTATCCAAGTTTGGGAAATTCCATTAGTCCAACCCTATTAAGCTTGGAATTTTACATGAAGGAGATTTTTTCTACACATGTTTTAAAAATGGATATGCATGCTTGAAACATGTTAAAGATTCAAATGACTTATGGATCCAAAGCTTTTAACGAGAATAACAAACGCTCATTAAATTCTCAAGTGAACGTGCGGTGGGATATTTACCCGAGTCTGACAAGTCATAATTTTGCCCATTTTCAAAAATGTGATCTAACAATCATTGATGATTGTAAAGTGATTTATCATGCGTAACGGGCTATATTTTTGTATGAAATGACTTATGGATTGCAATTCAACACTCAGTTAAAAATCCTCTGCCACCAGTTTTTCCCGACGATTGCAAAAACTGAGATATAAAAACTAAAAAGAGCTTACAATCCCTAAAAATTACAGACACTCTTTGGAATTATCTCTCCCTACAAATTGTGCATTGTGCTTTTCCATTTTAGATGTACACTTTTTTCTTAAATCAAAACTTTTACTTTTCGCTCTCCCTTCATCCCGAAAACAAACAAGGCAAAAAGCTTACAAAAAAACGAAAATTTTATAGTTGATGTACGGAAAAAATTTAAAACAATAACAGATATAAATAATGAAAATTTATTCGCCCAACACAAATGAACACAAAAGATTTGTCATCCAATTTTGGGAAATTCCACTAGTTTAACCCTAATAGCTTGGAATTTTGCAAGAGAGAGATTTCATCCACACATGTTTTTAAAATGGATATGCATGTTTGAAACATGTTAATGATGCAAATGAGCTATGGATGCAAAGCTTTTAAAGAGAATAACAAACGCTCATTAAATTCTCAAGTGAACTTGCGGTGGGATATTTGCCCGAGTCAAACATGTCAATATTTTGCCCATTTGCAAAAAGCTGACGTAATCATCATAGATGATTGTAATGTGATTTATCATGCGTAACGGGCTATATTTTTGTACGAAATGACTTATGGATTGCAATTCAACACTCTGTTAAAAAATCCTCCGCAACCCATTTTTCCCGACGATTGCAAAACCTGAGATATAAAAACGAAAAGGTGCTTACAATCCCTAAAAATTACAGACACTCTTTGGAATTATCTCTCTCTACACATGTGCATTGTGCGTTTCCGTTTCAGATGTACACATTTTTCTTAAATCAAAACTTCGAGTTTTTCGCTCTCCCTTCATCCCGTAAACAAAAAAGGCAAATAGATCACAGCAAGCTGAAAATTTCATAGTTGATGTGCGGAAAAAGTTTAAAACAATAAAAAAAGTAAATGAAGAAAATTTATTCACACACCACAAATGAACACAAAAGTTTTGTTATCCAAGTTTGGGAAATTCGACTAGTCCAAAACTAATATCTTGGAATTTTACATGAAGCAGATTTTTTCTACACATGTCTTAAAAATGGGTATGCATGCCAGAAACATGTTAAAGATTCAAATGACCTATGGATCCAAAGCTTTTAAAGAGAATAACAAACGCTCATTAAATTCTCAAGTGAACTTGCGGTGGGATATTTGCCCGAGTCAAACATGTCAATATTTTGCCCATTTGCAAAAAGCTGACATAACTAATCATAGATGATTGTAATGTGATTTATCATGCGTAACGGGCTATATTTTTGTACGAAATGACTTATGGATTGCAATTCAACACTCGGTTAAAAAATCCTCCGCAACCCGTTTTTCCCGACGATTGCAAAACCTGAGATATAAAAACGAAAAGGTGCTTACAATCCCTAAAAATTACAGACACTGTTTGGAATTATCTCTCCCTACAATTGTGCATTGTGCTTTTCCATTTTAGATGTACACTTTTTTCTTAAATCAGAACTTTGAGTTTTCGCTCCCCCTTCATCCCGTAAACAAAAAAGGCAAAAAAGATCACAACAAAATAAAAAATTTTTAGTTGATGTGTGGAAAATATTTAAAATAACAACTAATGTAAATAAAAAATATCTATTCACACACCACAAGTGAACACAAAAGTTTTGTTATCCAAGTTTGGGAAATTCCATTAGTCCAACCCTATTAAGCTTGGAATTTTACATGAAGGAGATTTTTTCTACACATGTTTTAAAAATGGATATGCATGCTTGAAACATGTTAAAGATTCAAATGACTTATGGATCCAAAGCTTTTAACGAGAATAACAAACGCTCATTAAATTCTCAAGTGAACGTGCGGTGGGATATTTACCCGAGTCTGACAAGTCATAATTTTGCCCATTTTCAAAAATGTGATCTAACAATCATTGATGATTGTAAAGTGATTTATCATGCGTAACGGGCTATATTTTTGTATGAAATGACTTATGGATTGCAATTCAACACTCAGTTAAAAATCCTCTGCCACCAGTTTTTCCCGACGATTGCAAAAACTGAGATATAAAAACTAAAAAGAGCTTACAATCCCTAAAAATTACAGACACTCTTTGGAATTATCTCTCCCTACAAATTGTGCATTGTGCTTTTCCATTTTAGATGTACACTTTTTTCTTAAATCAAAACTTTTACTTTTCGCTCTCCCTTCATCCCGAAAACAAACAAGGCAAAAAGCTTACAAAAAAACGAAAATTTTATAGTTGATGTACGGAAAAAATTTAAAACAATAACAGATATAAATAATGAAAATTTATTCGCCCAACACAAATGAACACAAAAGATTTGTCATCCAATTTTGGGAAATTCCACTAGTTTAACCCTAATAGCTTGGAATTTTGCAAGAGAGAGATTTCATCCACACATGTTTTTAAAATGGATATGCATGTTTGAAACATGTTAATGATGCAAATGAGCTATGGATGCAAAGCTTTTAAAGAGAATAACAAACGCTCATTAAATTCTCAAGTGAACTTGCGGTGGGATATTTGCCCGAGTCAAACATGTCAATATTTTGCCCATTTGCAAAAAGCTGACGTAATCATCATAGATGATTGTAATGTGATTTATCATGCGTAACGGGCTATATTTTTGTACGAAATGACTTATGGATTGCAATTCAACACTCTGTTAAAAAATCCTCCGCAACCCATTTTTCCCGACGATTGCAAAACCTGAGATATAAAAACGAAAAGGTGCTTACAATCCCTAAAAATTACAGACACTCTTTGGAATTATCTCTCTCTACACATGTGCATTGTGCGTTTCCGTTTCAGATGTACACATTTTTCTTAAATCAAAACTTCGAGTTTTTCGCTCTCCCTTCATCCCGTAAACAAAAAAGGCAAATAGATCACAGCAAGCTGAAAATTTCATAGTTGATGTGCGGAAAAAGTTTAAAACAATAAAAAAAGTAAATGAAGAAAATTTATTCACACACCACAAATGAACACAAAAGTTTTGTTATCCAAGTTTGGGAAATTCGACTAGTCCAAAACTAATATCTTGGAATTTTACATGAAGCAGATTTTTTCTACACATGTCTTAAAAATGGGTATGCATGCCAGAAACATGTTAAAGATTCAAATGACCTATGGATCCAAAGCTTTTAAAGAGAATAACAAACGCTCATTAAATTCTCAAGTGAACTTGCGGTGGGATATTTGCCCGAGTCAAACATGTCAATATTTTGCCCATTTGCAAAAAGCTGACATAACTAATCATAGATGATTGTAATGTGATTTATCATGCGTAACGGGCTATATTTTTGTACGAAATGACTTATGGATTGCAATTCAACACTCGGTTAAAAAATCCTCCGCAACCCGTTTTTCCCGACGATTGCAAAACCTGAGATATAAAAACGAAAAGGTGCTTACAATCCCTAAAAATTACAGACACTGTTTGGAATTATCTCTCCCTACAATTGTGCATTGTGCTTTTCCATTTTAGATGTACACTTTTTTCTTAAATCAGAACTTTGAGTTTTCGCTCCCCCTTCATCCCGTAAACAAAAAAGGCAAAAAAGATCACAACAAAATAAAAAATTTTTAGTTGATGTGTGGAAAATATTTAAAATAACAACTAATGTAAATAAAAAATATCTATTCACACACCACAAGTGAACACAAAAGTTTTGTTATCCAAGTTTGGGAAATTCCATTAGTCCAACCCTATTAAGCTTGGAATTTTACATGAAGGAGATTTTTTCTACACATGTTTTAAAAATGGATATGCATGCTTGAAACATGTTAAAGATTCAAATGACTTATGGATCCAAAGCTTTTAACGAGAATAACAAACGCTCATTAAATTCTCAAGTGAACGTGCGGTGGGATATTTACCCGAGTCTGACAAGTCATAATTTTGCCCATTTTCAAAAATGTGATCTAACAATCATTGATGATTGTAAAGTGATTTATCATGCGTAACGGGCTATATTTTTGTATGAAATGACTTATGGATTGCAATTCAACACTCAGTTAAAAATCCTCTGCCACCAGTTTTTCCCGACGATTGCAAAAACTGAGATATAAAAACTAAAAAGAGCTTACAATCCCTAAAAATTACAGACACTCTTTGGAATTATCTCTCCCTACAAATTGTGCATTGTGCTTTTCCATTTTAGATGTACACTTTTTTCTTAAATCAAAACTTTTACTTTTCGCTCTCCCTTCATCCCGAAAACAAACAAGGCAAAAAGCTTACAAAAAAACGAAAATTTTATAGTTGATGTACGGAAAAAATTTAAAACAATAACAGATATAAATAATGAAAATTTATTCGCCCAACACAAATGAACACAAAAGATTTGTCATCCAATTTTGGGAAATTCCACTAGTTTAACCCTAATAGCTTGGAATTTTGCAAGAGAGAGATTTCATCCACACATGTTTTTAAAATGGATATGCATGTTTGAAACATGTTAATGATGCAAATGAGCTATGGATGCAAAGCTTTTAAAGAGAATAACAAACGCTCATTAAATTCTCAAGTGAACTTGCGGTGGGATATTTGCCCGAGTCAAACATGTCAATATTTTGCCCATTTGCAAAAAGCTGACGTAATCATCATAGATGATTGTAATGTGATTTATCATGCGTAACGGGCTATATTTTTGTACGAAATGACTTATGGATTGCAATTCAACACTCTGTTAAAAAATCCTCCGCAACCCATTTTTCCCGACGATTGCAAAACCTGAGATATAAAAACGAAAAGGTGCTTACAATCCCTAAAAATTACAGACACTCTTTGGAATTATCTCTCTCTACACATGTGCATTGTGCGTTTCCGTTTCAGATGTACACATTTTTCTTAAATCAAAACTTCGAGTTTTTCGCTCTCCCTTCATCCCGTAAACAAAAAAGGCAAATAGATCACAGCAAGCTGAAAATTTCATAGTTGATGTGCGGAAAAAGTTTAAAACAATAAAAAAAGTAAATGAAGAAAATTTATTCACACACCACAAATGAACACAAAAGTTTTGTTATCCAAGTTTGGGAAATTCGACTAGTCCAAAACTAATATCTTGGAATTTTACATGAAGCAGATTTTTTCTACACATGTCTTAAAAATGGGTATGCATGCCAGAAACATGTTAAAGATTCAAATGACCTATGGATCCAAAGCTTTTAAAGAGAATAACAAACGCTCATTAAATTCTCAAGTGAACTTGCGGTGGGATATTTGCCCGAGTCAAACATGTCAATATTTTGCCCATTTGCAAAAAGCTGACATAACTAATCATAGATGATTGTAATGTGATTTATCATGCGTAACGGGCTATATTTTTGTACGAAATGACTTATGGATTGCAATTCAACACTCGGTTAAAAAATCCTCCGCAACCCGTTTTTCCCGACGATTGCAAAACCTGAGATATAAAAACGAAAAGGTGCTTACAATCCCTAAAAATTACAGACACTGTTTGGAATTATCTCTCCCTACAATTGTGCATTGTGCTTTTCCATTTTAGATGTACACTTTTTTCTTAAATCAGAACTTTGAGTTTTCGCTCCCCCTTCATCCCGTAAACAAAAAAGGCAAAAAAGATCACAACAAAATAAAAAATTTTTAGTTGATGTGTGGAAAATATTTAAAATAACAACTAATGTAAATAAAAAATATCTATTCACACACCACAAGTGAACACAAAAGTTTTGTTATCCAAGTTTGGGAAATTCCATTAGTCCAACCCTATTAAGCTTGGAATTTTACATGAAGGAGATTTTTTCTACACATGTTTTAAAAATGGATATGCATGCTTGAAACATGTTAAAGATTCAAATGACTTATGGATCCAAAGCTTTTAACGAGAATAACAAACGCTCATTAAATTCTCAAGTGAACGTGCGGTGGGATATTTACCCGAGTCTGACAAGTCATAATTTTGCCCATTTTCAAAAATGTGATCTAACAATCATTGATGATTGTAAAGTGATTTATCATGCGTAACGGGCTATATTTTTGTATGAAATGACTTATGGATTGCAATTCAACACTCAGTTAAAAATCCTCTGCCACCAGTTTTTCCCGACGATTGCAAAAACTGAGATATAAAAACTAAAAAGAGCTTACAATCCCTAAAAATTACAGACACTCTTTGGAATTATCTCTCCCTACAAATTGTGCATTGTGCTTTTCCATTTTAGATGTACACTTTTTTCTTAAATCAAAACTTTTACTTTTCGCTCTCCCTTCATCCCGAAAACAAACAAGGCAAAAAGCTTACAAAAAAACGAAAATTTTATAGTTGATGTACGGAAAAAATTTAAAACAATAACAGATATAAATAATGAAAATTTATTCGCCCAACACAAATGAACACAAAAGATTTGTCATCCAATTTTGGGAAATTCCACTAGTTTAACCCTAATAGCTTGGAATTTTGCAAGAGAGAGATTTCATCCACACATGTTTTTAAAATGGATATGCATGTTTGAAACATGTTAATGATGCAAATGAGCTATGGATGCAAAGCTTTTAAAGAGAATAACAAACGCTCATTAAATTCTCAAGTGAACTTGCGGTGGGATATTTGCCCGAGTCAAACATGTCAATATTTTGCCCATTTGCAAAAAGCTGACGTAATCATCATAGATGATTGTAATGTGATTTATCATGCGTAACGGGCTATATTTTTGTACGAAATGACTTATGGATTGCAATTCAACACTCTGTTAAAAAATCCTCCGCAACCCATTTTTCCCGACGATTGCAAAACCTGAGATATAAAAACGAAAAGGTGCTTACAATCCCTAAAAATT
>NW_027181813.1:30000-32500 GCF_029961685.1 Aristolochia californica
GGCGCCCTGGCGTAGGCGCCCAGGCGCCAAAAGAGGCGCCAGGCGAAAAGGCGCCAGGGCGCCCAGGCGGAAAAGAGGCGCCCAGGCGGAATGGCGCCAGGGCGCCCAGGCGGAAAAGAGGCGCCCAGGCGAAAAAGAGGCGCCCAGGCGGAAAGGCGCCAGGGCGCCCAGGCGGAAAAGAGGCGCCCTGGCGTAGGCGCCCATGCGCCAAAAGAGGCACCCAGGCGAAAAGGCGCCAGGGCGCCCAGGCGGAAAAGAGGCGCCCAGGCGGAATGGCGCCAGGGCACCCAGGCGGAAAAGAGGCGCCCAGGCGGAAAAGAGGCGCCCTGGCGTAGGCGCCCAGGCGCCAAAAGAGGCGCCAGGCGAAAAGGCGCCAGGGCGCCCAGGCGGAAAAGAGGCGCCCAGGCGAAAAAGAGGCGCCCTGGCGGAAAAGAGGCGCCCTGGCGTAGGCGCCCAGGCGCCAAAAGAGGCACCCAGGCGAAAAGGCGCCAGGGCGCCCAGGCGGAAAAGAGGCGCCCAGGCGGAATGGCGCCAGGGCACCCAGGCGGAAAAGAGGCGCCCAGGCGAAAAAGAGGCGCCCAGGCGGAAAAGAGGCGCCCTGGCGTAGGCGCCCAGGCGCCAAAAGAGGCGCCCAGGCGAAAAGGCGCCAGGGCGCCCAGGCGAAGAGGCGCCAGGGCGCCCAGGTGGGAAAGAGGCGCCCAGGCGAAAAGGCGCCAGGGCGCCCAGGCAGAAAAGAGGCGCCCAGGCGAAAAAGAGGCGCCCAGGCAGAAAGGCGCCATGGCGCCCAGGCGGAAAAGAGGCGCCCTGGCCAGGCGGAAAAGAGGCGCCCAGGCGGAAAAGAGGTGCCCAGGCGAAAAAGAGTCGCCCAGGCCGAAAGGCGCCATGGCGCCCAGGCGGAAAAGAGGCGCCCACGCGAAAAGGCGCCAGGGCGCCAAGGCGGAAAACAGGCGCCCAGGCGGAAAGGTGCCAGGGCGCCCAGGCGGAAAAGAGGCGCCCAGGCGCGTGGGGGGCAAGGCGCCAGGCGCCAGGCACGCGCGGAGGCAAGGCGCCAGGCGCAAGGCGCCACGCGCGCGCGCGCGTGGGGGGCGAGGCGCAAGGCGCCACGCGCGCGCGCGCGTGGGGGGCGAGGCGCCAGGCGCCAGGCGCCGGGCGCGCGTGGGGGGCAAGGCGCCAGGCGCCGGGCGCGCGCGTGGGGGGCGAGGCGCCAGGCGCCAGGCGCCGGGCGCGCGTGGGGGGCAAGGCGCCAGGCGCCGGGCGCGCGCGCGTGGGGCGCCAGGCGCCTGGCGGGCGGGCGCCCCCAGGAAGGGGTGCTGGCGCGCGATGGGGTTGCGCCCGTACGGACCGTGTGACAGTACAGACACTTTGGCGAAACCTCCTGCCCGAAGCGATTTTAGGCGTTCGGCTAGGTAGGTGACCCGGTTTTTTTCGCGTTTCTCGGCCGCTAGCCCCTTTTTTCGCGTTTTCGTGCGCGCGCCCCTCTTGACCTCGCACGCGCGCCGCGCGTCGCGTCCTTGTCCTTGTCCGCGTCCGCGTTCGCGTGTGTCGGCGATCACGGGCCCCGTGCATGGCTCGTCTCTGTGGACCATCGCCCCGCTCTTGTCCCTCTTTCGTGTTTGTGTGGCGCCCCGCCCCGTGCACCATTGCCGGCTGGCAGCAAGGTGCCTAGCCCCCCTTGCCGCCAGGCCTGTCCACCCCAAGGTGCTAAAGCCGCCAGGCACCTGTGCCGCCGAACCGTGCGTCCGTAAGCCGCTGCACGTGCGGCGGCCGGCCATGCCCGTGCTATTGACCCTGTGTGACAGTACAGACACTTTGGCGAAACCTCCTGGCCGACGGGGTTTTTGCGCCCACCTAGGTAGGGCGACCCCTTTTTTTTCGTGTCGCCTGTCCGTGTGTCCCTTTTTCGCCTTTTTCGGGTTCGTGTTTTCGTGTGCCGCCAAAAGCAAGCCCTGCGCTCGTCCCGTCCCGCTTGACCCGTGCATCCGCCGGTGCTGGCCTGCAAAATGCCTGTGAGCGACGCACGTGACCAGCAGCCCAGGCGAGTGTGCACGGGTGGCAGGCGAAACGGGCGTGCGTGTCGCCAGTGTGTATGTCCCTTTTTCGCCTTTTTCGGGTTCGTGTTTTCGTGTGCCGCCAAAAGCAAGCCCTGCGCTCGTCCCGTCCCGCTTGACCCGTGCATCCGCCGGTGCTGGCCTGCAAAATGCCTATGAGCGACGCATGTGACCAGCAGCCCAGGCGAGTGTGCATGGGTGGCAGGCGAAACGGGCGCGCGTGTCGCCAGTGCGTATGTCCCTTTTTCGGGTTCGTGTTTTCGTGTGCCACCAAAAGCAAGCCTTGCGCTCGTCCCGTCCCGCTTGACCCGTGCATCCGCCGGTGCTGGCCTGCAAAATGCCTGTGAGCGACGCATGTGACCAGCTGCCCAGGCGAGTGTGCACGGGTGGCAGGCGAAACGGGCGTGTCGCCAGTGCGTATGTCCCTTTTTTGCCTTTTTCGGGTTCGTGTT
>NW_027181814.1:15000-32500 GCF_029961685.1 Aristolochia californica
TTTCGATAATATATCAAAATGTATTCCCTCTTGAACCAAAGGAATTCCTATGAATCCAACAAATAAAGTAAATAAGACCAATACAAGCATAGGTAGTAACCTAGTATTGTTGGATTCATGGGGAAAAGTGGAAGTGTCTTTATTTCCTAAATTAGTACTAATGGAACGGATCAGATTTCGTGCATTCTCCCCCATTTGATATTTCTTTTTTTCAAAAAAAGAAATCCTTTCGTTACTATTTCTGGTTGATAAAAGAAAATTTTTGTTAACTCCTTTTGGCTTTGGGGATTCTTTTCCCCATATAGATATTGAATAGAACGAACTGCTTTTAGCGCCCCTGTCATTTTTACAATGAAGGCGTAAATATCCTTCAAAAGTAAGTAAATAGACCCGAAACATATAAAATGCAGTTAATCCCACTGTGAAACAAGCTATTATCGCAAAAATGGGTGAATATAACCAACTATCATTAAGAATCTCATCTTTGGACCAAAAACAAGCAAGAGGTGGAATACCACAAAGAGAAAGTGTACCTAATAAAAAAGTTATTTTTGTAATTGGGACATATTTTCTTAAACCACCCATAAGAACCATGTTTTGACTTTTTTCTGGAGAATATCCAACAAGGGGTTCCATTGAATGAATAATGGATCCGGATCCTAAAAACAACAATGCTTTCGAATAGGCATGGGTGATCAAATGGAATAAGGCAGCTCGATAAGAACCTATCCCTAAAGCTAACATAATATAACCCAATTGAGACATTGTCGAATAGGCTAAACTTCTCTTAATGTCTCTTTGAGCAAGAGCCAAAGTAGCCCCTAAAAATACCGTTATTACACCTATCAAAGAAATAAGATTCATTATGTAAGGTATGACTGTGAAAAGAGGAAAAAGTCTAGCGACAAGAAAAATTCCCGCAGCTACCATGGTAGCTGCATGTATAAGAGCCGAAATAGGAGTAGGCCCCTCCATTGCATCAGGTAACCATACATGAAGGGGGAATTGTGCAGATTTAGCAACTGAACCGAGAAATAATAGAGAGGCACACAGAGTCGCAAATAAAAAATTGACCCCATCATTATGGATCAAGTTATTGAAAATTTCGAACAAATCCCTAAATTCGAAACTGCCTGTTATCCAATAAAGACCTAAGATTCCTAATAATAAACCAAAATCCCCTACACGATTAGTTACAAACGCTTTTTGACAAGCATTGGCCGCAATTGGTCGTGTGAACCAAAATCCTATTAATAGGTAGGAGCACATTCCCACGAGTTCCCAAAAAATATAAATTTGTATCAAATTAGAGCTAGTAACTAATCCCAACATGGAAGCATTGAAAAAACTCATATAAGCAAAAAATCTCAAATACCCTTGATCGTGAGACATATAATTGTCACTATAAATAAGAACCATTATTCCAACAGTAGTGATTAGTATTGACATAATAGAAGTAAGTGAGTCGATCAAGTAGCCAAACTCTAAGGAAAAATCATTATTGATGGTCCAAGACCATAGATATTGATAAGCGGAACCCCCTTTTATTTGTTGAATAGCTAGATCGGCCGAAAACCCCAGCGCTATGCTTAGCAATGCAACACTAGGAAAAGCCAACACACGGCGAATGCTTTTTGTTGCGGTCGGAACAAGCAGAAGTCCCAATCCTATTAATATAGTAACTGGAAGTGGAATGAAAGGTATGATCCATGCATATTGATATGTATGTTCCATAAAATAAAACCTTTTTTTTTTTATTTAATTGTTTCCGATTCACCAGCCTTTATTTCATTAAGAGAACTCAAATATGAAATATGATTTGAAATCATTAATTATTTTGATTCTTTACCAGATATTTAAAATCTTCCAATTATTCGAATTGAGAAGTTGCATTTCCTCAAATAACCAAATTAAATTACTATTTTAATTTTACTATTAATGCTTAGTAATTAATAAGATATTTATTAACATAACATATAGAACAGAGTATGAGATTTTCAATCATTCTAATACTACGGCGATTTATATCCATATAGTAAGACAAAATTCTATCAAAAAAAAAGACTTGATTCTTGATTCTGGAATATAGCATTTGCCAATAACTCGATCTAATAAAGATCGAGTTATTTTAGTTAGTTTAGGACTAGTTACTAACTAATTCATTGTGGAACTGATTGATTAGCTTTTATTCCAATAAAAAAAACTTATGTTTATTAGAAATCCTATAATACTCGTTATTTTGCATAAAACTTAAATAAAGGATTACTCCAATTAATATTCTTTTTCTTTATCAATTAATTTTATTAGTCTTTATTTAATATTAATAATTAATAATTATGGATACTCTACTTTCGAGATTGATTAAATTTATTAATTAATAGATAATAGAAAATGTTACATTATTGTTTTCTTAAATTAGATATAGGTAAGTATAGGTAAGGGTTCTGCTCTTATCTTAAACTTTTATTTTTTATTTTATTTTTATCCCGAGTGATACTATATCGATGTACATGTATCCATATTTTTTATGTAATCAAATCAAGAGGGTATTCGCTATAGAATAAATATGGATAATGAATAGAAAGATAGAAAGAACGATCCTTTTTGAGCAATACATGTCTTTCACATCCAACTATCTAAATGAGTAACTTTTTTATTTTAAGATGGCAGTTCCAAAGAAACGTACTTCTATGTCAAAGAAGCGTATTCGTAGAAATATTTGGAAAAAAAGAGGTTATTGGGCCAGGGAAAAGGCTTTATCCCTAGCTAAATCTATTTCTACTGGGCATTCAAAAAGTTTTTTTGTGCGACAATAATAAGGCCTTGGAATACAATACTCTAAATCAATATCACTCGATGAATTGGATGATTTACAATATACAATAGAAAATTAATAATTTACATTAACTAATGTTTTGAACTCATCCATATGAGATAGAACCCGATATTTTATTTTCGCATGTAGAAAACGAATTCCATTTTTCTGTCTAACGGGAGTCTAAAAAAGGGACTCTTTTTTTTTTTCAAACTTCAAACAAAAGCAGTTACATACAAGATAAGGATTTCACTTTTTATGTTTTTATAATTCACGAGATGGGGATTGTCATTTTCCCCATCACTTCACTTGTTTTTTTTTTTCGCATGCATTAAATCAGATAAATGGAAAATGAATTATACAGAAATAGATTGGAAAAGGAAATTCTTAGTTATATATGTAGACTAAGGACATAATCATCTAAATCCAACTGTTCCGGGAAAACTTATACTACATGAAATCCCATTGTTAAAACTGATAACATATCATGATACTAAGCTAAGTATTATTGAACGTTCAAATATTTATTTGAACAATTTTTTTTTATTCAACCATTCCTTTCTAATATTTCGGAAAATAAATAACATTGATTGCATCGACGAATGAATCTAATCTGGGCTATTATTATTTCGATCAAGCCGCCATGGTGAAATTGGTAGACACGCTGCTCTTAGGAAGCAGTGCCAGAGCATCTCGGTTCGAATCCGAGTGGCGGCATTCTCTAAAAGGGCACAATAGATCCTATACTGAATTCAATTCCGGATTTCTATAATTGAAAACCCCCTTTTCTTTTTTTTTTTAATCGTTTTTTATGATATTTGATACTTTAGAACATATATTAACTCACATCTCTTTTTCGATCATTTCAATTGTCATTACGATTCATTTAATGAAATTACTAGTTCATGAAATCGTAGGACTATGTGATTCGTCAGAAAAAGGTATGATAGTTACTTTTTTCTGTATAACAGGATTATTAGTTACTCGTTGGATTTATTCGAGACATTTCCCATTAAATGATTTATATGGATCATTAATGTTCCTTTCGTGGAGTTTCTCCATTTTTCATATGGTTTCGAAAATACGGAACCATAAAAATGATTTAAGCGCAATAACAGCTCCAGGTACTATTTTGACTCAAGGCTTTGCCACTTCGGGACTTTTAACTGAAATGCAGCAATCCGCAATATTAGTGCCTGCTCTACAATCCCAGTGGTTAATGATGCACGTGAGTATGATGTTATTGAGCTACGCAGCTCTTTTATGCGGATCGTTATTATCAGTAGCTCTTTTAGTCATTACACTTAGAAAAAACATAGATATTCTTGATAAAAGTAAAAATTTACTAATTGGATCATTTTATTTTGATGAGATACAATACTTAAATGAAAAAGGAAGTGTTTTACAAAGCACCTCCTTTCTTTCATTTAGAAATTATCACAAGTCTCAATTTACTCGACGGTTGGATCATTGGAGTTATCGTGTTATTAGTCTAGGATTTACTTTTTTAACCATAGGTATTCTTTCGGGAGCAGTATGGGCTAATGAGGCATGGGGATCTTATTGGAATTGGGACCCTAAGGAAACTTGGGCATTTATTACTTGGACCATATTCGCAATTTATTTACATACTAGAACGGCTCAAAGTTTGCAAGGTGTGAATTCCGCAATTGTGGCTTCTGCGGGATTTCTTATAATTTGGATATGTTATTTCGGGGTCAATCTATTAGGGGTAGGACTACATAGTTATGGTTCATTCACATTAACATCTAATTGAAGAAAAAGCTTGAAGAGTCCATAGTGGTCCCCTTAGATAGCGAAAGTTTTTCGAGTTTTTGAGAACCATTACATTGGTTCTCAAAAACTCCGGATGTTTCTGATTACAATTCAAAACCACTTCACTCTTTTTCTTTTGATTTTTTCATTTATAGTTATAGAAAATAAAATGATTTTAAAAATCAAAGGAGTTTTTGACTTTATGTCTTATTCTATCTAATTATTTATAAAAAATTTAGATAGAATAGCTTCGACCTTGTCAACTGATAACGAGAGAACGAAATCGGGATAAAGACCAATACCTATTACAGGTAAAAAGATACAGGTCGAAATAAATAATTCTCGTGGTCCAGAATCAAAAAAATAAGAGTTTGTAACATTGAAAAGCTTGTATCCATAGAACATCTGGCGTAACATAGATAATGAATAAATAGGAGTTAATATAATTCCAATAACCATTACAAAAGTAATTAGTATTTTGGGAATTATAAAATATTTAGAGCTAGTAATTATTCCAAAAAAAACTAATAACTCCGAAGCAAAACCACTCATTCCCGGCAATGCAAGAGAAGCCATCGAAAAACTACTGAACATGGTAAATATTTTTGGCATTGGGATCGCAATTCCGCCCATTTCGTCGAGATAAACAAGACGTATTCGATCATAACTCGTTCCCGCCAAGAAAAAAAGTGCAGCACCAATAAATCCATGAGAGATTATTTGTAAAATGGCTCCGTTGAGTCCCGTATCGGTTATGGAACCAATTCCTATAATTATGAAACCCATATGAGATACGGAAGAATAGGCTATTCTCTTTTTAAAATTGCCTTGACCAGGAGAAGTTGAAGCTGCATAGATTATTTGAATTGCTCCTACTATCATCAACCATGGAGAAAATATAGAATGAGCATGGGGTAATAATTCCATATTGATCCGAATCAATCCATATGCTCCCATTTTTAATAAGATTCCGGCTAGAAGCATACATGTACTGTAATGTGCTTCCCCATGGGTATCTGGTAACCATGTATGTAGGGGTATAATCGGTGATTTGACAGCATAAGCAATAAGGAAGCCCAAATATAATATTATTTCCAATGCCGCGGGATATGATTGATTAGCTGATGTTTCAAAATTTAATGTTGGGTCATTCGACCCGTATAAACCCATACCTAGAACTCCTATTAAAAGAAAAATGGAACCCCCTGCAGTGTACAAAATGAACTTTGTAGCTGAGTACAAACGTTTCTTACCCCCCCACATGGATAGAAGTAGGTAAACAGGAATTAATTCTAACTCCCACATGACGAAAAAAAGTAAAAGGTCTCGAGAGGAAAATAATCCTATTTGACCACTGTACATTGCTAACATAAGGAAATGGAACAATCGAGAATCCCGAGTAATTGGCCAAGCCGCTAAGGTAGCTAAAGTAGTAATGAATCCCGTTAGTAAAATGGGTCCTATGGAAAGTCCATCAATTCCCAGTCTCCAGTGAAAATCAAAAATATTTATCCATTTATAATCCTCCTCCAATTGGATTAATTGGTCGTCGAATTGGAAATGATAACAGAATGCATAGGTTGTTAGAAGCAGCTCTAAAAAGCATATGCACATAGTATACCATCTAACCCCCTTATTCCCCCTATGAGGGAGAAAAAAAATTAACAAACCCGCGGATATCGGCAAAATAACAATTATTGTTAACCAAGGAAAATAGCTCGTGGTAAAGACAAGATAGACTTTGACCAGAAAGACCCGCCCCCAGAATAATATATTCTATTCTATTTTCCCGAGTACGGGTCTTTGTCGGTAAAGAGGAATCAAATGTATTCAAGTGGAGTTTTCTAGAACGTATCAATAAGCTAGACCCATACTGCGAGTTGTCTCATGCCATAAATAAACCCGGACGCTCAAGAAATCCGTTGGACAAGCGGATTCACATCTTTTACAACCTACGCAGTCCTCCGTTCTTGGAGCAGAAGCTATTTGCTTAGCTTTACAGCCGTCCCAAGGTATCATTTCCAATACATCTGTGGGACACGCTCGTACACATTGAGTACATCCTATACAGGTATCATAAATCTTTACTGAATGTGACATTGGATATATAAAATTTTTGAATATTATTATTATTAATTTGATTTTCGATCTGGTAAAAAAAGAAGTAGTAAATAAATCATGTATTCTAGACACCAGACGAATCAGTGGGTTACCTTAATTTGTTTTTTTAGAATCAATAGATTGCTGGATCTGTTCATGAGAAAGAGCCAGGATACTTTGATTTCTTACGTTTCGGCAAACATGAATTAGTTAGACATGTTAATTCTAATTTTAGAATTAGATAAATTATATCTATTTATCCATATTCTATCCATATATATATATATATATAGAATATATAGAAGGATATCTGTGTTTATTTATATCTATATCATTACGACTACGATTATTTATTCAACAAATTTGATTGATTGATACGAGTTGATTTTCTGTTACGATGGATCGACGAAACAATAGCCGGTCCAATAGCTGCTTCAGCGGCGGCAATAGCTATAACAAAGATCGATAAAATGTCTCCTTTTAATTGACGACTATCAAATAAATCAGAAAATGTTACGAGATTTAGATTAACCGCATTCAGTATAAGCTCAAGGCACATAAGTGCTCTAACCATGTTTCGACTTGTGATCAATCCATAAATACCGATAGAAAATAAATAGGCACTCAAAACAAGTCCGTGTTCGAGCATCATTGACTAACTCCTCATCAATCTCGATTCATTTCAATATGAACAACAATTTTTTAACCGATTTGATTGACTCGAATATAACAAGTGCGTAACAAACGAAAGCATTGGCAATGGATAGAACTAAACCTTTTATTATTTGACATTCCATATGAACAAAAATAGAATTGAAGGAAAATAGATGTACTAACAATAAGCAATAAGGCAGAACAAGGCCGAGGCCTTATTTTTTTTTTTTTTTCTTTGATTTTTTATTTCTAATCCTAACTCTTTTTTACTGACGAGCCATAGCAATTGCACCTATCAAAGCAACTAAAAGAATTATAGAAACAAGTTCAAATGGAAGATAAAAATCCGTTGATAAATGAATCCCAATTTGTTGAACGTTACTTATCAGGTCCTGTTCTATAATCTGGCTTGATCTTGTAGTCCAAATAATCCCGTACCACGACGTATCTAAGATAGTAGTAATTAATGAAAACAAAATACTTGTACAAACCAGTAAAGTAACCCCATCCCCAACGGTCCAAAGAGAGAAATAATTGGAATATTCTGAACCTTTCATGAACATCACGGCAAATATGATTAAGACATTTACGGCCCCCACGTAAATGAGGAGCTGTGCAGCAGCTACAAAATAGGAGTTAGATGGAATATAGAATAAGGCTATAGAAACAAGAACCAATCCCAAAGAAAAGGCAGACAAAATTGGACTCGTAAGTAATACCACTCCGAGACTTCCTAATATAAGTCCTGATCCCAGAAATACTAAAAGAATATCATGTATTGGTCCAGGTAAATCCATTATGCGTAAAATAAGAGATAAATTAAGTAGAAATATTTCATGACCTTACTGACCGGGCCAGGAAAAGGGGGTTACCCTATTTTTTTCTTGTCAATGATGATACGTTCTTAATTGAATTAAATCTTAATGGGATGTGGATTGACGTAGATACTGTTATTGGACCAATCCCACTTCTGTATCTGAAAGTGAAAGTGTAGTTCGGAATTGTATATTTCGAAATAACCACAGATATATGAATTCCATTTTCAATTCAAATAAAGCCATGATTCCCACAAATCAGTAGTTATATTTATGATTTGTGGTTACTGCCGAACCAAAAAGAAAGAACCCTGATCAAAACAGAATCTTAGTAATTTGGTAATTTTGGTAATCATTATCATTATTGAAAAAGGAAAAGGGGTTTAGTTTATCCGCGGCTATTTTTATTTATTTGAGTGGAATTCATATTCATAATTGTTTGTTTGAATTGTGTAATCCCCCATTATTGACACTGGTAGACGACCCAAAGCAATTTGATTATAATTCAATTCGTGACGATCATAAGTAGAAAGTTCATATTCCTCAGTCATTGATAAACAATTTGTTGGACAATACTCGACGCAGTTGCCACAAAATATACAGATTCCAAAATCAATACTATAATTAAGCAGCCGTTTCTTTCTAATATCTGTTTCCAATCTCCAATCAACAACAGGTAAATCTATGGGACATACACGAACACATACTTCGCAAGCAATACATTTATCAAATTCAAAGTGGATTCGACCGCGGAAACGCTCTGATGTGATCAATTTTTCATAAGGATATTGAATAGTTACAGGTAAACGATTCGCGTGGGATAAAGTAATCATGAAACTTTGACCAATGTACCTTGTAGCTCGTACTGTTTGTTGACCATAATTCATGAACCCAGTCACCATAGGGAACATATCGTGGATATCCATGAATAATTTGATGTTTCTTTCTCTTGCTTGAGAGAGGTTATGAACCTAGAATTTCATATTCTGTTACAGCGAAAGGCGTTGGAAAGAAGTTGTCAATAATAGATTACCTAGAGAAACAGGTAAAAGAAATTTCCATCCAAGATTTAATAGTTGGTCCATTCTCATCCTAGGTAAAGTCCACCTTGTTGTGATAGGAATGAACAGGAACAAATAAGCTTTAGCTAATGTAATGAAGATACTAATTGTCGTTCCAAAGACCCCACCAGGTTTATTTATTCCGAAAAGCTTCGGAATGAATATGTACGGAATAGAGGAATTCCACCCCCCCAAGTACAGAACTGTTACAAATAATGAAGAAACTAGTAGATTTAGGTAAGACGCAATGTAAAATAAACCAAATTTTATACCCGAATATTCGGTTTGATAACCTGCTACTAATTCCTCTTCCGCTTCTGGTAAATCAAAGGGTAATCTCTCACATTCTGCTAGGGAAGAAACTAGAAAAACTATAAACCCTATGGGTTGGCGCCAAAGATTCCACCCCCAAAAACCATATTTAGACTGTGCCTCAACTATATCAATCGTACTTGAACTGTTAGATAATTATAGTCGATGATAACATCACTGTTCCTATCGCTATTCCAGAACCGTACATGAGACCTCCGCTTCATACGGCTCCTCGATGGCCACAAATAAATTTAAGGACTGACTTGGTATTCCCCCGGCTTGCTTTTTTTGTGGAGTAGCTAGAGTAAAGATGCATCGGGGAGTCCCTAATTAAACCAATGGAATTCTGTCTGCTATAATAACAAATAAAAGTGCTTCGGAATTGATCTCATCCTTATTTTTTTTTTTAATGCAAATTACAAAATTTTTCTTTGTTCAGCAATAACTGAATCCTTCAATAAAATATGCGCTGTATCGGTAAAAATTTCGACCCATAGATTGCGCGATTACGAAAAATAATTAGACCCCGCACCAATTCATGAATCCTGATAAGAATTCCATTCCATCTATATAAATGTAGATCAGAAAAAAAAAGAATAAAAAAAGATCTCTTATCATTTTAATTTTTCCTATTGCATTCCATTTCTTTCGTTCCTGTTCTTCTTTCTCAGAAGGGGATTCTAAAAAATAAAATAAAGGATTATTTCGTTCCCAATAGTTATTTCTTTAATCAGTGGGTAGGAGTATACTCTGGATCGGAATCATCGGGAAGTACTCCTTGATCATTTCTACCAACGTAAAGCCCTCATTATGATTCCTTTCATGCAAAAATATCTCTTTGGATACCTTACATTATTTCCATTACTAATCCTTTGCGTATCTTAGTGTTCCTAACCACCCACCCTTTTTTTGATTGATTCAAAATATGGATAAAATTGTAAAAACCCATACAAGTGATCTTTTGTACCCGCTTCAAGCCATGATGACTAATCATCCAATCTTGGGGTAAACAGTTTACGCTGCTTATGTTTACTTCTACCTTACTCTCGTACATAGGGAATGAGAATCAATCTTATTACTGCAAATTAATAAGCAGTTTTGTTTCACTCATATAACTATCTGGTTTAGCTCATCGACCCAAGTGATGAATAAAGAAAAGTGAAGATATTTATACAATCAGTACATTCAATCTTCTTTCCTAAAACAAGTGGGTAAGGTAAAGTTGATGTTCCAACGAATCACACGTAGAGATATTGATAACACACATAGAGTTAATGGTATTTCATAACTAATCGATTGAGCAGCAGCTCGTAGACCACCTGAAAAGGAATATTTATTATTCGAGCCATATCCTGACATAAGAAGTCCAATAGGGACAATACTGGAAATGGCGATCCAGAAAAAAACACCTATACTGAGATCGGCCAGAACAAGGCGATACCCAAAAGGAATTACTGAATAACTAAAAAAAATGGATATGGCCGCTATAGACGGGCCGATACTGAATAAACGAATATCCCCCCTAGATGGGAGAAGATCCTCTTTCAAAAGTAGCTTAGTCCCATCCGCTAGAGCTTGAAGAATTCCCAAAGGACCGGCGTATTCAAGCCCAATACGTTGTTGTAATGCTGCAGATATTTCTCTTTCTAACCACACAATCACGAGTACTCCTATTGTGATTCCTGATACAGGAGTAAAAATAGGGACAAGCGCCCATATGAGGCTATAGACTTCTTCTAAATACTCCGATCTGGAAAAAGAATTGATAGCTTGTATTTCTGTCGTATCAATTGTCATTTCAACGATCAACCTCTCCCATAATGATATCTATACTACCTAGTATCGTCATGATATCAGCCAATTTCATTCTTTTAACTAACTGAGGAAGAATTTGCAAATTGATGAAACCTGGTGGACGAATTTTCCATCTCCAAGGAAAAACACTATTATCTCCTATCAAAAAAATGCCTAATTCTCCCTTGGGGGCTTCTACTCTTACATAAAGTTCTTGCTTCGACAATTCAAAAGCGGGTGAAGGTTTTTTACTAATGAATCGATAATCAAAATCATTCCATTCGGAATGGCGCCCTCCATCAAAGCGTCGCACTTCTAAATTCTCATAGGCCCCTCCCGGAATTCCTTCTATAGCTCGTTGAATAATTTTTACGGATTCCGTCATTTCACCGATTCGCACTAAATAACGAGCTAATGAGTCTCCTTCTTTTTGCCACTGGACCTCCCAATCGAATTCATCGTAACACTCATAATGATCAACTTTACGAAGATCCCATTGGATTCCGGAAGCTCGTAACATTGGTCCTGATAAACCCCAATTTATTGCTTCTTCTCCACCAATAATGCCTACTCCTTCAACTCGTTGCAAAAAAATGGGATTCCGCGTAATAAGTTTTTGATATTCCACTACCTCTGTTAAAAAATAATCGCAGAAATCCAAACATTTATCTATCCAACCATAAGGTAGATCAGAAGCTACTCCTCCGATACGGAAGTAATTGTGCATCATTCGCATACCTGTGGCAGCTTCAAATAGATCATATAGCAATTCCCTTTCTCTTAAAATATAGAAGAAAGGAGTTTGTGCACCGATATCCGCCATAAAAGGCCCCAGCCATAACAAATGAGAAGCTATACGACTCAACTCCAGCATAATTACTCTGATATAGCTAGCTCTTTTAGGTACTTGAATATTTCCCAACTGTTCTGGTCCATTTACCGTTATTGCTTCCGTGAACATAGTTGCTAAATAATCCCAACGTGTTACATAAGGCAGATATTGTATAATTGTTCGGTTTTCCGCAATTTTTTCCATTCCTCTATGTAAATAACCTAATACGGGTTCACAGTCAATAACATCTTCACCATCCAGAGTAACGATGAGTCGAAGAACACCATGCATTGATGGGTGGTGAGGACCCATATTGACTATCATGAGGTCTTTTCTTGTAGCCGGTACAGTCATATGTTTTCTTCCCCGATTCATTATTCATGAATTATCGAAAACAAAACGAGGTTCATCAAAATTCAAGATCTAATACTAATAAACCAAATAATTCAAATGAATCCCCAATCCTCAAATTAACGCGGTTTTGGCTCCCGAATATTCAGCTGACCAATTAATTCCTTATAACGTACTCTATTTTTTTTTGACAAATAAGCCAGCAGCCGTTGACGTTTTCCCAAAATCTTCCGCAGACCTCTCTGAGAGAAATAGTCTTTTCTGTGCAATTCTAGATGTGAAGTAAGTCTACGTATCTTATTAGTAAAATTGAATACTTGAAATTCAACGGATCCCCTGTTTTTTCCTTTTTCTTCTTGCGGAATAACTGAGATGAATGAACTTTTTATCATAAAAATAATTCTTCTCTTTCTTTTTTTTCTTTCTTTTTCACAAATATGGGTTTTACCGGTCAGGAATAATATAATAATAATGACAGTTATTTCAATCTTTCAATCTGGTACACACAGGAATCCAGATTTATTCATATAGTACTTTGTTTTTTATCAAAAAAACAATTTAATAAATCCAATTTCATTTGTAATTTGATTCGGATACGAAAGCATGTTACATTTTTGCACCCACGAAATATAAAATGATTTTGGCCTAAGAAGATTCCGCCGATTCATTCCTAGATCCAATTAATACGTTATTGAATTACTATTACTATCATGTATCAGAATGGAATGGAAGACAGCGTGCATGTAAATACGTCTGTCCTAGTCTACCGGATGTGAGCGTGATATATAGAAAAAGAAAATATACCATAAAAAAAATAGATAATATATCATCAAATAATTCTGTATCGTGGGTACATATGTATCCTTAACATACTGAAACGACTACTATTATTGGTATCAAACCAATAGCGATCCATACAAGCTAAATCTTCTAATCGATAATTGGGCCAAAGAAACAATTTAAATTGAATGCATTTATTTGTATCTGTATCAAGATACTTATTCTCATCTAAAAATTGCACACAATTTTTTATGTTATTCCCGTTGCAAAGTACTGTATTTCTATCCACAACATTCCCATTTCCGGAATTTAAATCCATTAGAATTCTTAATTCTCTACGACGTACAGGAGATAGAATATTTTCAGGAATAAAAAGTGAATCATAATGATTTTCGTCTCCATTCCCAAGCGTTTTTCTATCTTGTGCAATAGATCCATCGAAATTATTCTCATCAACATATTTCCTTTTTCGGAATCTTCGATTTGTTTTGTGCTTACTCTTATGGGCCAATGAAATACTTATGGTTTGATACATAAGAAATTGCCCATCCCGTTTTAGAGACAGACGAACCGGTTCGATAATGAATATTCCCTTTCTTATCAATTCCGTAATTGTTAGCTCCTTATCAATCAGCATTACATCCAGGCGCATTTCTCCTCTTTCAATAGAGGATATAGCAATTTCACTTGGATTTTTCAGTCTAAGCAGGAAACAATATACCTTAACATTATTGATTATTCTTTGATTCAGAGGTTCATCCCATCTCAATTGAAAAAGCAAATACTTTTTCAGGAGAAAATCAAGTTCTGCCTCCTTCTTGCTTTTAGATTTCCTTTTCTTTTTACGTTTTTTATTTTTAATGTCTGATTCGGTTTCCGCGTAATCCTTTTCAAAATCTTTTTTTTTGTTTCGTGCATCTGATCCAAGATTCTTTTGGTTTCGTAGATCTGATCCAAAATCTTCTTGGCCCCGCTGTTCTTTTTCTTCTTGATTTCGATTCTCTAATTCAAGATATTCTTCTTTTTGATTGGATGATATACGAAGACTCTCTTTTTGATTTCCATTGATATTTCTACTAATATTTTCATTTCCATTAAAATTAAAAAAAAGTAATTGGATTGGTATAATCCAGGGTTTAATCTTATATGCATCATAAAGCAGTCTAAATTCTTGGAAGAACCAAGGTTCCAGATTCGGTATGGGACCATATAACACGTCTTCATTCATTCCCATCCAATCAAAAAAAAAACCTTTTTTATTGGATGGGTTAATTTTTTGATCAATCATGAGATTGAGATAAAAAAGATCCTTTTTCTCAATTATTTTATAATCATTAGTTCTCGTCTTAGTATCTTTGCTAATGTTAGTCCTCGCGCCCATGTTAGTCCTGGTTTCAATATCGAGATTTTTTTTAAGACAAAAATTTAGAATTCCGCACTCAAAATATTTTCGATCTAGATTTTGACCTGTATCAATAATACACTCTTTCCCTAAATAATCACTACTAGCTGTACTCCCTAATACATAAAATAATTCGAGTTTAGGTGTGTGGTAATTATATGAAATCTTTCGTCCCTCATTTACCTGTAAAGGGGACCCATAAATATATGGGTTCTTTCTATCCTCATAATTAATATACTTATGTGCTAAAAGAACATATCTGTACTGTTTTTTATTTTTACTCGACAATGAATTCTCTCCATAAGAATTTTCATTCTTGTAATGAATGAATCGGTTTTTTTCATATGAATCTAAAAATTTGAAGTCTTTATTTTGAATCATGCGGTGTTGATTGACTCTATTTCGCCATTTTTGCGGTACTAATCTGGACCATCTAGTCTGAGATAAATTGTATTGATAATGACCTCTTAACCAGTCTTTCCATTCATTGATTCCAGAATTCGGAAGTTTTTTACGCCTTGTTTTTGAATCAGATACTTCTCGTGTGACCTTTATTCTATCCTTGAAAAAGGTGTATGCTCCATGATATTGAAGTGCAGATCCAAAGGGATCCTTGTTAATAACCTGAATTTGTGATAATTTGTAAAATACATATCCTTGGGATAAGGAAGATAAGTCACAATAAGTCTTTGAATGTTTATTACTAATATTAGAAAGCGACTTTTTTACAGTCGAAATAAAGTGAATTGCATTTTGGTTCGTTTCATCAATTACTTCTTGATTTGTTTCATCATTGTAAATGTATTTATTGAGAGTTTTTTTTATTGATTCAAGTAAAAGTTGTGCATTTTTTCTGGGAATGTTAATAGTAGATAGACGGATACCAATGTATATTCTTTCAACGAAAGATTTCAGAAAATAGTGCCATTTGCGTATTAATCGCGCACTTATTTTTTTTGATATCCACAAAATATCTTTCAAAAACTCCCATCTTTTATTATCACAACTCGTCTTGTTAGAAATAAGATTTATATCCGGAGTTCCCATTTTTTTTTTCTCCGCGATTCTTTCAATTTGATCTCTAATTGTGATTGTACTATTAGCCAGATCCTTGATTTTTTTTTCTGTGAGTGAATAATTTGTCCAATCCATGGATCTAATTTGAATGATCGATTCATCGGTAATCTTATTACTGATTATAGAATCTTTTCTATTTTCATTCGGTTCATATACTTTCCTCAATCCCAATAATAAAATTGGGTTTACTTTTTCAAGTTCTTTTATTATTCTTTTCATTTTTATTATTCTTTTACTTTTAATAAGGAGAATTCTTTTGATAACCCCACTTGTTTTTTCTTTTGCAAATTTTAGAAACCTTTTTTTTTTTTTTTTTAAAACTTTTAGAACTCGAAAACATTTATTTTTCAACTTTGTAATTTTTTTTGCAAATTCTTTACAAACGGGTTTAAAAAAAGAAGGTCGTTTTCGGGGAGAACCAAAAGGTAGTTCAGCTTCCATTCCCCAGATTGTTAAAAAAGAAAAATTGTCTCTTTTTCCTTTCTTTTTTATTGGACTTCCAAGGGGGGGTCTTACCTTATTGCGCCAAGGTTTCAGACAGAAAGGAAATTGGATTTTTATCTGAATACCATCTGTTAACCAGTTTTTTGGAAATTCTGTTTCTGATAATTGAACACCATTATAGGTGCATTTAACGTGCATTTCTCTATCCCAGTCTTTAAAATCTTCGTACCACTCAGGGAATTGAAATAATAGCATACGGCCGAGATTTTTAGCTATTATTAATGAGGGCAGTACGATGTATTTTCTAAGAATTGATTGGGTTACTAACATCGAACCCCTTATTGCTTGAGCAAATAGAATACTATCCCAAGTTTCTGCTATTGCTATCCGTTCATTCTCCTTTTTTTTCTCCTCCTTGTTTTTGCCCTTTTCTTTTGCCTCCTTCCGCTTAGAATCTTCATAATCTGAAGTTTTTAATTCCAGGCTTTCCCCCGTCCGATTCCTAAAGATTGGGTTCATCATTTCGGAGATATCAAAAGAAAAAAAAAATGTTTTGTCTATTCTGTCCAAAAAAAGCGGGGAATGCACGTTTCCTTGAAACATTTCCCAAATAGTTGTTTTACGTCTTTGAGCACGCATGGATCCTTTGATTAGGTCCCGGCGAAAATCCGGTTGTTGTGAGTAGCGTATCAAAGCCACCTCTTCCGCTTGATCACTATTGCTACCGGCACTGATACTAGTATCAGTACCGGTATTTTCATCGTCATCACTATAAATTACCACACGTTTGGCTTTTCTTGAACGAATCCCAGGATCCTCTGTCGTTTCTTCTTCCTCATTTTGCCCCTCTTGCTCTTGTTCTTCCAATTCATCGATCAATTTATATGACCATCGAGGAACTTTTTTAGTGACTTTCTGTACCCCAATGGAGTTTTTTCTAATTGTTTCATCAGTTAAATCAGTTGTAACTGCATCAAATAGAAATTTCAAGCATTTCATTTCATTTTTTGACCCAAGCCATCGTTGTTCGGCTAATAAAGCAAGTCCCCTCCAATTTGAACTAGGTGTTGATTCCTCAGGCAAATCATTGATTGAGGTAAAGGAATGATTAATGTCTGTCGATAATAATTCTCCATTAAACAAATCCATTTTATGTTCAAATTCTCGGTAATTTTTAGTTTTAGGGAGCATATCGTAGATTTTCTTTATCCAAATCATTCCTATGGAATCCTCTGTCAAAGTCATTGAATCATTCATGATTGAACGTGAATAACCCTTTTTAATAGT